>NW_001856067.1:2553-6613 GCF_000209125.1 Entamoeba dispar SAW760
TCTTTCTTATATTATCAAATGTACTTGTATCATAACAAGTAATAATAACATCTTTATAAATACCCATTCTTTTATTATCAATTATCTATCATTGTAATTAATAAACACTGTTATTCTTGTAGTATTGAATATGATGTTTTTCTAACTAAATACAACATTATAACAAATCCATAAGTGGTGGGAATCGAAGGAAGGAAATATTTTAGAGAAGTGTGTGGTGTCATTGACGTGCTACGTTCAAATAAAATAAATTGTAATAATAAGATAAAAAAGATAAAAGAAATAGAAAAATAAAGAGAAATAAAATAAAAAGAAGGAATAAAAAATAAGAAATAATAATAAAGAAATAAGAAGTGAAAGAAATAAAAGAAATAAAAGAAGAATACTAAGTAAGAAATGAATAAGAAAAATAGAAGAAATGAAATAATAATAATAATAAAAGGAGAAGAAATAAAAGAATAAAGTAATAAAGAAAGGACAAAAGAAAGGAAAATAAGAGAATAAAGAAATAAAAAGAAATAAAAAGAAATAAAAAGAAAAAGAAAGAAATAAGAAGAGGAGAATAAGAAGAAAAGAAATAATAATAAAAAAAGAAGATAAAAGAGGAAAGAATAAATAATAAAAGAGGTAAATGATAATAAATAATAATGAAGAAAAGAAAAGAAATATAAGAAATAATAAAAGTAGAGAGTATAAAAAAGAAAGAAGAAATAAAAAGAAAGAAGAAATAAAAAGAAAGAAGAAATAAAAAAGAAAAAGAAAGCAAAATAAAAATTATATGGTTATATTGTTTAATTGATTTTATTTTTCTTATTTCATTAATCTTATTATTTTATTTTATAATCTTCTTTTTATTCATTTCATCACTTCTATTTCTTTTTATTATTTATTCTTTTATGATTTGATTATTAATTTCTCTTTATTCTTATTTTTTTATTCTTTTTATCTTTTATGTTATTCTCTTTTATTATTCTTTCTTTGTTTCTTTTTTATTACTTTTATTCTTCCTTTTATTTTCTTTCTTATTTATTTCTTTATTTGTTTATTTCTTTTTATCCTTCTCTTTCTTTTTATTTTCTTTCTTATTTCTTTTCTTATATTTTCTATCTTTTCTTTTTCTTTTCTTTTATTTCTTATTTTATTTCTTATTTTATTTCTTATTTTTATCTTTTTATTTCAGAATAGAATAATACACATTACACACCATATGCAATAATAATTTATTCATTTTTTAAATTCACCTAATTATTATCTGGTTATGATATTACTATTGATTATAAAAGATCATACTCATTATTGCAAGAATATCAGTGATTAATAAATATGAATATTGAATATCAAATAAAATAAAAGTATAAATAAATATAAAGAATAGAATATTAATAATTAATTGATATGATATACAAGTATAAATGATAAATATACATATTAACAAATAAAAAGTAATTAATGAATGTGGTTGATGATAAAAAGAAAATTAAACATAATAACACAATAATAAAGATTTGTTCTTATTAAAATAAGAAAATAAAGAAGAAGAAAATAAAATATCCATTAAAAATGAGAAAATTAAAAGAAGAATATTTAAAACATAGATAATATGAAATACATTAATTTACAATAAATAAAGAAAAGAAAAATTCATAAAACAAGAAATCAAAAGAAAAGAATAAAATAATAAATAAAGAAAAATAAAATAAAGAGAATAATCAGAAAAGATAAGAAGAAAATAAAATAAAAATAATAATTAACTAAGTAGTTTTCAATAAATTAATTAATAAATTCAAATATTCTCATCATATAATTCAACTTGGTTTATTGACATAAGTTGAAAATGGTAATGTCTTATATCATCAAGTTAAATCAACCAAACATAAACAACATAATGGTATGAATTAATTAATTGAATAAATAGAATTTAAAGAAAAATGAAAAGGTTCAATAAATTGGGATAGTACAACACCATAAATATAAAATAAAGCATTTCAAGATTTAACATCCCACATGATAAAGTAAATAAAATATGAACAACTATCTATTTTATATCGTTTTTATCTTTTTTTCAAATGGTGGAAGAATTAAATTCATAAAGAATAAAAGAATAAAAGAATAAAAGAAAAGAAGAAATAATAAATAAAAGAAAAAGAAAATAAGAAAAAAGAAAAATCAAAAGAACAAGAAATTTCTATTTCATTTTATTCAAATAAGAATTACATCCATCATTTTGTAAAGAATAAATTGAACATGAAACATTTAATATAAATACCATCATGAACATTAGAATATTTTAATATAAGAGGCATGAGCATTAATTAATAAATTAAATAATATAGGTTATAGTATTAAAACATAAAGAAATATAAAAGGAAGATAGATTAACAATTTTAGGGAATAAGACAAAGAATAAAATAAATAAAGAATATAGTAAAGAGAATAGAAATACTATAAAATTAATAAAATAAATTTTATTAACAAAGAGAAAATTAAAGAATTAAAAAACAGAGAATAAATAAGAGATATATTGAATTATCATGTATAGAATTAACAAAAAGTAAAATTTATAAAAAGAATAAATATAAGAAAAAGATATAGACATAAAAGAAAAAATAGATTCAAAGAAAAGAAAAGACATTGAATAAAAAATTAATAAAAGTTAGTATATCTTATTTTTCTTATTTATTTATTTTTATTACTTCTTGTATTTCAACAAATAAAATGAAAGTATTAATTATTTTAATTCATTATCAATTTGTGTATTATTATTATTATTTCTTTATTTCTTCTATTGACTTCATTTTTATTTTCTTTCTTTATTTTAAATGGTTTATTATTACTTATTTATATTAACTAATATCTTCTATTTTAATATCAAATATATTAATCTTTGTATTTCTTCATCTTTAAGTTAATATCATAATTTTAATTGTAATAATTTAAATGAAAAGAATTATATAATGATAGAATTTATTCTTCTCTTTCTCATTATTTCATTTATTTTAAGATGATTTCATTCATATGAAGTGAAATTCTTATGTTAAAATCATATCTCATCAATAAAAATGAAGTGAGAATAATAGTATATTTTAATTTTAGAAATCATCTTCAAATGATGATATTTCATCAGTTACAACAACATTAAATTTATTCACTAATTATGTTTCAGATGAAACAGATATAATGTGATTTATCTCTTCTTTGTTGTATAATTTTAAATTAAATAAATTAACAAACAAGAAATATAAATGATATAATAAATTAATTACATCAGATTCATTTGTGATTCAACAATGAATTGAAATAATAATGTATCATTCTCTTATTTTTGAATGATTAACTGATTCTCATTTATCATCATTAATGATAAATAAGAAATGATAATTTATTAATTGTTTGTTCATTTATTTGTATTTCATTTCTTCTTTCTCTTTATTATTCTCTTCTATTCTTTTAATTCTTTTAATTCTTTGTTCTTTTTCTTCATCTTTTATTCTCTTTTTTAACATGTTATATATTTTAATTTCTTCTCATTTTCTATTAGCTTCTTCATCTCTTCAATAATTATCAATTATTTCATTTTGATTTAATTGATTATCATCATCATCTTCTATCAACATACTGATAATCACTCATTTCTATTCTTTTTTATTTTTCTCTCTTACAAATAAATACCATCTTCTCATTAATGTTGATTATATTCATTATACAATGTGATAAATAAATTCAACTACTTCAAGTAGTGTAAATATTTTAATTTCTTCTTCAAATAATCTTTTCAAATATTCTTGTTTTTATATTTCTATCATTTCTTTTATTTTTTTTATTTATTATTTGTTGATGTCTTTTATTATGGTATTGTTTATATCTATGTTGTGTTTTATTATGTGAATTATTTGTATTATAATATTGATTGATTCTATTTGAAATATTGGTAAAATACTTATGGTGATGAAAAAGAATGAAGTGATGAATGAAATGAATCATACCATTATTATTATAATTATTATGATAATTGTTATGGTGATAGTTATTATTATGGTAATGATTAATGTGATGATTAATG
>NW_001856066.1:0-4604 GCF_000209125.1 Entamoeba dispar SAW760
ATACTCTATGATGATAGTTTCAATTACTTTAAAACAAAAGAAGATTTTGTTCATATGATAATGGTTTCAAAAAAATACCAAGAATTACCATCAATGTTTCATTATAATCCAATACCTTTAAACAACTCAACAATCTCCTTATTTCCAAAAATTGAAACATTATATTTATATAATTTTACTGATACTATTTATCCAAATTATAAAAATTATTTATTTAATTATAATATGACTTCTTCTAAAGCAATAGAATTAAAAAATTCATTCCCAAATTCACAATTTAAACATGTTGAACATAATATTTTTTCATACCCAATTCCTGATATTGTTACTGACGTTAAAGTAACTGATAAGTTGTTTAATTATTATGGTCTTTCAATTACATTACCACTTCATTTTAAACAATTTTCTTTTAATTTAACTGCCAAACATAGTTCATTTATTTCTTTGGAGTTTAAAATGAAAACTAAACCAATTATTTATTCTCCTGTTCCCATTTGGTTTAAAGGTTATTTGACTGATTCTGGTATTAAATGTCCAAATATTTGGCTTGATAAATTCTCTTTAAATAATTATGATGACTTGTCCCAAACTGTCTCTATCTATCCATTAACTTTTAGTTCTATTTCTTATCCTCCTACTCTTAACTTCTCTACTTCTTTAACTTCATTAGAAAAATGTGCTTTTGCTAATTGCTCTTCATTAACTACTCTTAAAATTCCTTCTTCTATACTTTCAATTGGAGATAGATGTTTCTATAACTGCACTCAACTTAAATTAATTTCTCTTTCTTCTTCAGTAATTTCATTAGGAAGACTCTGTTTCGCTTGTTGTTGTTCTTTGTCTGAAGTCAATATCCCTCATGACATTCACTCAATTTATGAAGGTACTTTTTATAATTGTGTGAGTCTTAGAAATTTAAATCTACCTGATTCTTTAAGAGTAATAGAGACTAATGCATTTAGACAATGCACAAATTTAACAATTTTATTACCAAAATCAGTTAAATATTTTGCCCCTAATGCTTTTGAAGGTTGTGCTGAAGTATTGACTCAAGAATAAAATGATAAAATGATTTTAAATCTTCTCCTTATCAATTGGTTCTTTCTAATTACTTTTGTTGTTCTTTTTTTGACTGTTAATAAAAACTTAAAAATCAAAAATAAAAAAGAAAATCTTAAAATAAATTTATAATATTTTGATGAAAGGAATAACCATTCTTTTATTTATAGTATTATGTTCTGCAGATTTAAATGTATTAACTCGTGAAGATATGGTCAAAAAACAAAAGGAAAATGCTGCTAAAAAAATATTAAAAAGTGAAGAAAAGATTAGAAAGACTAAAGAACAAATTGAAAAGAAAAAAAGAAAGAGCAAAAAAATTGTAGAAAATGCACTTTCTTTACTCACTGAAAAAGAAAGATTATCAGTTCGTGATATTATTGATTCTGACCCAGAATATATTAGATTTAATTCAAACGAAAAGTTGTCTAGATTTGACAAGAAATTTAACTCAAAGAAGGTATGTACTTCAATCGAAACATTAGTCAAACCAGAGTTGAATAATGTTAATTCTACTAATAGAACACAACCAAATTCAACACAACCAATACAACAAAAGAAACAATTAAAAAAATGTCAAATGAAACATGTTAAACATATTCCAAGAAATAAATGTAATTGGAAAAAAGATAAATACGTTTATAAGCAACCAAAACAAAAATACTATGCTCTTGTTGATAATGAAAAACAAAGAATTCTTTGTCCACTCCCAAAAGAAAAGTGCCATCCTAGAATCATTAAAATTGATGTCAATAAAGAAACTGAAAATGCTAAACATGCAATTAAATTGATTCATAAAGCTGGAAAATTGTTAAAAGAAAATGACATGTTCTAATTCTTTTTTTTTTAATTGAATAATATTCGTTTATTAAATCATAGGGGATTTTATTCTACTTTATTGATATGGCTTTCTTGGAAAGTGTTAAAAAAAGTAATCTTTTTTAGAACATCAAAAAAAGCTAATCAAAGATACTTCAGTAAATGGAAGAAAGTAGAGAAGATGACAATGTTGTGTTTTCATCCCCATTGATCCTTGATAATATTGGACTATTAGAAAATGGAGATGGAACTTTTACTTATAGAGAGTTATTACTCAATTTATGTATTAAAGAAGAAAAGTATTATGGATTAATACCTTTTAATAACTGCTGGCCAGCAAAGTTATTTGTTCAAAAAATTTTTACTGCTTGCAATCGTTTAGAATTGAGTCCTGTTACAATTCATACTGCAGTAACGTTTGTTCGGTATTATAAATAATATATCTTTAAAAGATCAAAAAGGTACAAGAAGTAACAAGAATTTATTTATTATAGAATATTAAAACGATTGTGTGTAGTTAATTCTTCATACGTTCAAAAACAAAATCCAGAGATTATATGTTTTATATGTATCAGCTTAGCAAGTAAAATATATGAGAAAAGAAGAAGATGGATCAAAGAAATTTATTATGACACTTCATTGGTTTGTTCAAAAAGAGAATTTAGTATCAAAGAAATGGAAGTATTAAAAATGTTAAACTATTATATAGACCCTCCAGTACCAATCCAATACGTTAATCTTTTTCTTGAAGTATATTTCAATAAAAATCAAAAACTCAGTAAAATTGCTACTGATGTTTGTCACTTGCTATATAACTCTCCTGAAATGCTTATAGCAAATCATTCTTCATTAATATGTGGAATAGTTGTATTGTGTGTGTCACAATCAATCTTAGATGGTGGTGCTTCAGGCATTATGTTATCTTGGGCTAAAACATTTGTTTCTACTTTAGACGAGATCTGTGAGCTATCTAACCAAGTATTAAAATGTATTTTTAAAGGAGAACTTTTAAGTGAATTTGAATTTCACCCTTAAGACTATCAATTAATTAAAATAATGCTAAATTATTTGTAACTTGTTATTTAAAAAAAAATTGTGATATTATCCATTAAAAGATATTTTCTTTTTATTGTCTATTTTTTAATAAAAATTCAAGTTGTTTGATTGTCACTTTATTGCACAATGTCTTTAAGGATTGTTATTTTATGCGTTAATCAAATAAAAAAATTTTGTCATATATAATGCATATATTTTTTTTCAATTCTCTGAAAATAATAAATATTTTTAATATCTTTAAAGTATAGATTAATCTTTGTATTAGGAAGCTTTAGTGTTTTTGGTTCAAACAATTACTCTTTATTATATATTTTATATTTTATTATTTATTCAAATTAACACTAATTTTTTTATACAAATATTTTTCTTTTTTTCTTTTTTATTGACGCGGTCACTCTAATTAAGCTTTTTTCTTAGCAACAAAGGAAATTATCAATACAAATTTGATTTCAAATAACTAATAGTCAAATGATTAAATTTTGTATGTGTATTTAATACTTCTTGCTCTATTCAATAGTATTTATCTTCTTTTTATTGAAAATGTTTTATAAAAAAATTATTTAATAAAGTAATTACTAAATTTGGAGGAATAACTGCTAATACAAAACCCAGTTTATGAAAAGAAATTATCACAAGAAAACCAAGGCATATAAAATTATTATTTTGAACAAAATAAAAAGTAGAATAAAAGAACAATAAATGACAAATAAAAACAAAAAATAAATGAATAAAACAGAATTAAAAACTAAAAAATGAAATAGTAAATATAATAGAAAAATTATTATAATAAAAAAGTAAAGAATGAAGTATAATAAAAATAAAATGAAAAAAACGTCAATAATGAGGTATAAAAAGAAGAAGAACTGAAAGAACAACAGAACGATGCAAATATTTGTTAAGACTCTCACTGGAAAGACCATCACATTGGAAGTAGAACCAAATGATTCTATTGATGCTATTAAGGCTAAGATTCAAGAAAAAGAAGGAATTCCACCAGATCAACAAAGACTTATTTTTGCAGGAAAACAATTAGAAGAAGGAAAGACCCTTTCAGATTATAACATCCAAAAAGAATCAACACTTCATTTAGTCTTAAGATTAAGAGGAGGATATTAAAATAAATTGAATCATTAGATCATCTTATTTTGTTCATTTTATAATACAACAACTTATAATTTGTTAAATGTATTATGACCTCAAAAGAATTTGTTCAAATCTATTGAAATAAGTTAATGTTTTTATATGTTAAAATTATAAGTTCCATAACAAAAATATTATAAACAATTCAGATAATAAAAACATAAAGTAATATAACTATTATAGAAAAATATTAAATATGTAAGTCTTCACTTTATTTTTTATGTTTTTATATTCGTTCAACGTACTTATTTTGTTGGGAAATAACTTACTCAATTTTTGAAAACAAAAGCTTTAATTAAATTACAACAAGTTATTATCGAATTTACTTTCACCAATAAGTGTCGATAAGTATTCATTACTTTAGTATAAAATAAAAAGACACTATCCTAAACAATTTTAATTGATAAAATTAATTTAGATATAATAAATGACAAAAGAAAGGAATTAAAAGAATGAGGATGAAAATGGATTAGATGAAATGATAAGACGAAATGATATAAAATGTAAACTGATAATAAAAAAGAATGGAA
>NW_001856066.1:4704-7497 GCF_000209125.1 Entamoeba dispar SAW760
AGTACGTGCATTGCAGGACTGTACCTGCATATGACATATTTAATATAGGTAATCTTTAAAGAATTATGATAAAGTTTGAAGGTCCTTGACCATGAAAAGAACTGTTTTAATTGTTGGATGTTCAAGTAATAATTTGTTTATTTTATTTGGTTTTACCTCTTTTATATCACTATCTAAACTACCTTTTCGTTCACATTGACAACACACATCCCATAATGCAATTTGACATGATTTTATTAGTTCAATTCTTTGTTCATATCGTGGTGGAACACTCCCCATTGATTTTATTGATGAAATAATTGACCAGAAACAATTTTGTGGATGTCCATAATATTGTTGTTTTTTGAGTGATTCAGTACCTGGCATTGATCCTAAAATGAGGATTAAAGGTTTTGATGGGATGATTGGATCAAATGATGAAAGTCTTTCACTCATCTTGTTTCTTATTTTCTGAAAATCAGTTCAAATTTATTCAAAAACTCAATTTATAAAAATCTTCTTTCACTTTGCTATTTTCTCAAACAACGAACTGTCCATTTCTATCACTTCTCTTAATTTTTCACACCCTTCAAAACATCCCTTTTCATATTCAATACCTTCATGTAATCCAATTAACTCTAATTTCTTACAATCTTTGAAACAATACTTTTCAATTTTACTAACTGAACTTGGTATTTCCACTTTCCTTAATCCAACACAATGACTAAATTCAAACGATTTAAGCTCATTGATTTCTTTAGTAATGATAATTGCTGGAATACTTTCACACCCATTAAACACTCTTCTTCCATAATTTGTTGTTGGTCCAATAGTGATTGTATTAGAAATACTCTTACAATTACAAAAACACCCATCTCCAATATTTTGTATTGTTGGAGAGAGTGAGATTTCTAATAATTTATTGCAATTAACAAAACAATGATTCCCAAGAGAAATCAAATGACCAGAAAGATTAATTTCTTTTAAATTAATACAATTCATAAAACTCTCATCTTCTATTATATCAATCCCAAGTGGTAATTGAATTCTTTGAAGTGAGGTACATCCTTTAAAACAATATTTTGGTATTACAGAAATCATATTACTAAGTACTACATTTGTTAATCCATGACAGTTCATAAATATTCCATTTCTTATTGATGTAATACAATTTGGAATAGTAACTTTTTCTATTAAATGATTATCACAAAAACTTCCTTTATCAATGATATGACATCTTTCATCCATTTGGCTAAAATATTCATTGATTTCTTCTTTTGTAATTTTTACTTTGTGAAATATTTCTTCTTTCTCTTTTTCTTTGTTTACTTGATTAATAAAGTCTTTATATCCTATTTCACTCCAATTTTCATATTTTTTAATTTGGTTTTGTATAACCTTCTCTTCATTCCCATAAATATATTGTGTTTGGATTGCCGGAAACATTTTAACATTGTTTTCTGTTAAAACTACTGTGTTAAAATGAAATTTAGTCATTGTTCCTCTATATTTTTTACATACCAATTCAACATTAATAATATCTTTAATATTTATAAAATACTTACAAATAATCATCATTGAATATGAATCTATTCTTCCCATCTTCTTCTTCTTTTTTAAGTTCTTTTTCATCTCTTTTAAATTAAAATGATTGAAATATTTAACTTTCTCTAAAATTTTTGTTCCCTTAAAAATTTGTTTATTAATGGGAATTTATCTAAATTTTTGACTTTCCTTTTGAACAATAATATGTTATGAAATACAACAAAAAATTAATCTAAATAATGGTGTTTACTTGTTTATTCTTGTCTTCATTGTTTTAGGAAGTTATAACATTATAGCTATTGTTAGGTTCTTCATCACTCTTTGTACTATTAGAGTCTTTACCTATGTACTGTGTTGTGAGTTTGCATCATTAAAACTGTAACTAGAATATAATGCCTTTCATTTCTTTGCAACGTCCTTATATTGTTTTTACATCAATATTGTTTTCTATTTCTTTTAATTTTTTACTGATAATTTATTATTAAACTAGAGCTCTGCTTATCTCGTTTATATTCCTTACTTTCTCATATCATAAAATAAAAAGAATAAATTAACATTTTTTTATTTTTTAATTTATAAAAAACGAATAAGAATGATGAATAAAATGTTTTGTTGAAATAAATAAGTTGTTTTATAAACAAAAAGTAATTTCTGAAAACATAAAAATAAGCTTAACAAATTTATTAACATAAAACTTATTTATTTATATTTATCGATGAAATTTTGTAAAAAAAACCATTAATCATCAAAAACTTTTTTATCAATTAAATTTTTTTAATAAAAACCAATAAAATATAAAAAAGTCAAACAAAAAAACTTAATTAGTTTAATGTTTCATGCATTTGTATGGATATGGATCAGTTCCAATAGATCCATCAATATCAATAAGATATTCTTCACTTGAAACATATTGAAGTTCTTCTTTAACAGCGGTAATTTGTTTATTAAGAGTTTCAGCTAATCTTGGTTTTTCAGCAATTGTCTTATTCAAATAAGCTAAATCTTTATTTAATTTATTAATTTCAAGTTTTTGTCTTGTAATTAATCTTTCTTTATACCATTCACTATTTAGAACAACTTCTGGGTCAAACATATCTCTAAATTCTTTTGATTCACGTGTCATTCCATTATATTCACCATTTGCCATAATATAAATAAGTGCTTTTAATGGTGGACATGCTCCTTCAACTGTTCCATCTTTAATATAATTCATAGCAACTCCTTTATCAGTTTGTGACATATATTCATATGAGTCTGCATAAATAGCTA
>NW_001856066.1:7597-9823 GCF_000209125.1 Entamoeba dispar SAW760
AATATCCACAACAAATCATTCCAAGAAGATAATTATTTAAATCAACTACTGCTGGAAGTGAATTAAATGGTCCTTTAGTTAATGCTCCTTCAGATCCTGCTCCAAACATTGATGGTGATGCACCTGTCATTGAAGTAATACATTCCATTAATAATTCTGGTAATTCAAAATAATGTAATGGTGCAAAAACTGATAATGGTCTTAATTTCATACCATTTTTAGCTACTTGTGGTGGATTATTTCTTCTTCCTGAAAGAACTGCATCTACTGGAGTATATAATGGTTCTTCATCACTAATTTTTCTAAATAATTGAATAGCTTTAAATGTCATATATGTATTCTCTGGATCTAACATATCTGGTCTTCTTTGTAAATATCTTGGATTCTTTGATCCAACAAGTTTGTCACCTTCTTGAACTAATCTAGTGTAAGATGATGAAACAATATATTTAGCTTCATCTTTACCTGCAACAAAATCTTGTAAACATTTTCTCATTGGTTCAGTATATTGATATAATCTTACAACATCTTTAGTAAAGTCTTTAGCTTCTTCTCTAGTCATTGGTTGATAATTAGAAATAAAATGTCCTGGAATTGAAAAATCATATTCAGTTTGTTTATCAAATCCTCTAAAAACGGCATCATCTGGTCTTTGGAATAATCTTAATTCACAATTATTAACAATTTTACATGCTTTCTTTTGCATATTATTAATTGGTGTTTTGAGTAATTTAGTTGGAACAATAACTGATGCTGTAATATCATCTTCCATTTGTAATTTAGCAGCTGGGAAGAAATCTTTTCTTAATTGGAAAACTCTCCATGTAGTTTCATCACGTTCAAATCCAACTCTAAGATATTGTGAACAAAGATTAGCTCCTCTGTATTTTAATTCATTACCTTGATTTCCATTAATTTTATCTACAGTAATTCTTGATTGCCAATCTCCTTTCCAATCTTCTCTATAAAGAGATTTAATAGTCATAACTAATTCTACAATTAATGGTGAAATAGATGAAATATAATCATTATGTTCTTTTGTAAATAGACGTGATGGTGTTAATAATTCAACAACTGTTCCAAGAGTAACATTTGGATCAAGGATACGAATTGGCTTAACTTCTCCATTTGCATATCTTTTAGAGAAGTCATGGTCAAAGATTTCTTGAACTGCTTTAAAATCTTCTTCTTTATTGTTAACAAAGACACTTCCTTCAATAACAGCATCTCGAATACTCTTTGAAATTTCTGATTTTCCTCCTCCTGAAACAGTACATGGTTTATGACAAAGAGTATATTGTGGAAGAATTCCTCTTAATGTCCATCTTCTTGATGTCATTGTATCATGTAAAATAATAGTATAACCATTTGGTAAAACATAATTTACTTTTGGTATTAAAAGAATACTTTCTTCTTTTCCATTATGATTAAATTTAACTGATGCATCTTCAATAGTAAATATTGAATCTTCTGGAACATAAATAATTCCTTCTGGATATTTTTTATCTATAGCATATCCTTCTTCTTTAACAATTATTGATTGTTTATTCTTTTCAATCATTTCACTAAATTTATATCCTTCAGCATATTTACTAGCATCACATGACTCTCCAAGATCATATGATGGTCTGGCAATAGCTCCTCCTGCATGTTCTTCTTCTGCAAATCCATATAAATTAGCTGAATATGAAATTTGTGTTTTAACTTCTTTCTTACAATATCCAAAATAATTATCTGCAATAATAGTACAAATAATTCCTGATGCATCTCTACAATACATTTTAAATGTTTTTCCATCATTATATAATTCATCTTCTTTTTCCCAACACATTCTTTCTTTTTTTTGTCTTTCTGTTGCTTGACTAATATGTGGAAGTCCACATTCTTTTTTTGTCATACGAGTAAGATGTGGTGCAAGAATAGCCATTCCACTATGTCCAGTCCATCCAAGTGGATCAAGTGCTGCATCATTTTTAGATAATCTAGGATTACCAGCATTTCCAAAAACTGATTCTACAAAATCAAGACATGAAACCATATTTCCTGGTACAAAGAAATGCATTTCAGTAGCTTTTTCATGTTCAAATCCTTTAACTCCTTTTACTCCTGGAACAACAACTGGTCTCATATAAAGTGAAACCCATGATTTCGTTGGTTCTTTACATTCAGCTGTATATGGAATAATAAGATGATCAGCTGGTGCTCCATAAAATGCTGCTTTAAGCA
>NW_001856065.1:0-11987 GCF_000209125.1 Entamoeba dispar SAW760
TGATATAAAATATAATCAGATATAATTGAATATAGAATGATTATTTAATTTACTTTTTTATTTTTTATTTTTTTTTTAGGAGCAAAATAATAAAAACTATTATTTTATTGATTCAAAATATTTTGCCCGAATGATGAATATTCAATATTTCTATTCAATTTTGTTGAATATCTAAATTTAGATAATAAAACAAGAATAAATATAATTCCAGTAATTTCTCAGTTATATTTTTATTATTATATTTAAATTATTATTACAATGTGAAAAAGTTAATAGGTAATCTAATATATCAATATATAATAAAATTTACTCAATTATTTTTAATGAATGGTATGTATTTTTAATATCTAAAATACTTGAAATATCACAAACTCTCCAAATTCTATTCATTTATATTTACTTGAATAGAAGTATTACAAATATCAATTATCTAAGAATAATTCTTGTTTAATTTTAAATCATTTTTATGATATTTAAATTGTTTCATTTTCACTTATTATAATAATTCAAATGATATAATAATGTCTTATTACATACTTTAGACATCAAACTAGTTTATTATTAAACTTTTGAATGTTATAATCATTCTTTTTGAAATAACATTCAACACTTTTTCATAAACAAAACATAAATAAATATAAATGATAAGCACTCAATATATAAATCAAATCATATGAAATAATTAATTTATTAATAACAATATGATAAAAAGAAGAAATTGGTTTATTAAATCTTACAAATAATGATTTAGATAATGATGTTTTATTCTGTATCTCAATAACTAAATAAAAATAAAACTAATAAAAGAAATGTCTTCATAGTAAAAAGAAATTTGATAAGTTCGATTTAAATGTAAATAGATAATAGTAATGAAAAAATAATAAATATAGTGAAATCATTGATAATTTAGCTATTTTTAATTATTCAAATAATTAATTTTTTTTATCACAATAATTTTATAAGATTTATTGTATTATTATTTTAATTGATCAATATTGAAAATAAAAATTAACTACATTATATCAACAACATAATATTACTAAAAAATTCATATTAAAATTTATATAAAACCTTAACCATCCCAATTTATTCTATTTATCTTATCATTAATTTAATTGTTTTCAATTCATTTTTTTAATGTTACTTTTTACTTATTTTGGTTTATTTGATTCTTTGGATAATTGTTTTATATAGTATCACATTTATAAATATATTTTTAGTTGTGGCAGGTGTTTGTTATTCTGATACACTTATTATTTATACTAACTTTTGAAGTTATTAGAAATTTTTTTTAGTACAAGGTTATTGAATGTTTCTTCTAAAATGTACTAATAAAATAGTCATTATATTTTTTAAAAATTATAATTTTTTTTCAATTTATTTTTAATTTATTTAAAAAAGAAGAAATTAAAAAATAACAATGCAGTTTGAACATTTTAAGTTAAGATAGTTTTATGAAATACAAGACATTTACAAATATAAAACGATTCCTTTCAAAAAAGTTAAACATAAAATGGAAAAAAGAGTAATGAAATTCATTGAATTTGGTACTGAGAATTATTCAGTAATTGAAATAGAATACGAAGAAGATAAAAAAGATCATTAATACAATCAAATACAACGACTAAAATAATACAATTACACTTATGTTTTGTGGTTGTTGATGAATTTCAGTGTGTTATTGTTTGTGATTTTTGATATATATTTCAACAACATTTATTAATAGTTTGAAACTGATTCTTTGGTTATTGTTTGAAGATAATTCATATCTGTTATTATCACAATGTGTTGGAAAGGTGTTGACTTTTAATGAAATTCAATTTTTATTCATGATATAAATCATTCACTACAATCTTTCCTTTTTGTGCTGATTTTTCTTATTAAGTTATATTAACTAAAGAGGCAAGTCTTATTTCTTCTTTTAGAGTTATTCCATTTCCATGGTCAGTTATAATTTATTGAATCACTTTATTTAAAATAAACCAGAGAGTATTCTATCTTGTGAGTATATTGCTCCAGAAGTTTTTAATATTAACCCATTGAAGGGTTGAATAAATGTAACATAATCCAGTTTAGTATTGTAATTTAATATATGCTATGGCAACTGGTTATTCATTTATTACTTCTAAAACTATTCCATCTTCACTAGTTCAATTCAAACAAATAGTTTCATTTAATCATAAAATTAATTCAATGGCAAATGATATGCTTTCAAATGGTTTAGTTGTTGAGTCACAATGAATTACTTTTGAAGAATGTCTTAATGTACAGCTATTTTCTTCATCGTTGAACTTCAAGGAAAATATAATTCAATTCCATAAATCTAATCAATCAACTTATATTCCATTAAACCAACTAGAAATATTAGTGAAAGGTAATTTTGGTGTTGTTTATAAAGCATATAGAAATAGAGATTTAACTCAGCTTGTTACAGTTAAAGAATGTGGAGAAGAAAACAAATGTTATATAATTAGAGAAGCCATTGTGATAAAATATGTTCACATAATAATTTAGTTAAATGTATTGATTTCTTTAAAACTCAAAAAATAGATAATTCATTAAAAGAACAAACAATCTTGTAATAGAATATTGTGACTCTAGTGATTTAGATACATAAATTAAATCAAAAAAAAAATCAGGACTATCTTTAAATGATATTGAATTATTCATCAATAGTATTGAAAAAGAATTAAACTATATTCATTTTAAAAGAGAGTAGTTCATATAGATTCAAAATCATCAAATTTTTTATTGAAATCTATAAATGGAACACATGTTCTTAAAATATCAGATTATGGATTTGTACATTCTATTCTTGACGATAAATTGAAAACAGTATTTGGTTCTCTGTCTTTTAAACTTCTTAAGTTTTTTTTTGATTAAAGAATATTCAAGTAAAAATGAAATATTTGCTATTGGTGTTATTCTATTTAAATGGTACAAGTTATTATCCCTTTGAATGTCAACACCCACAACAATTTTGGCAAACCTCAACAAATCAAATTTCCAGATCACTTACAAATAGAAAGTTCATTAAAAGAACTTATTATTAAATTAACTACATATAACGAGAAAGATAAAATGAATTGGGAACAATTTTACCAAAACCTATTCATTAAAGGTCTTAACAACAATTCTTTAAAAATTCTAACTCAAAAAGAATTTGATTTACGTGTCTCTTAGATACAAGAATTAGAGGACAAATACAATAATGTTTATTAATATCCCTTTTTTTAAATTTTAAATCAAGTTTCATGAATTATATTTTGTTATATATGGCAAAAATAATAAAAACAAAAAGTGATGAGTTTTCAACTAAAAAAAAAACAAATGAATAAAGATAAAGAAAAAGGTCCAAAACCAAATAAAAATGAAGATAAAACAGAAACTGAAAAACGACAATGGAAAACGAAATATGATGATTCTACTATTCGAATTAGGCTTGAAAAAAATTTGTATGATAAGTTAATTGCTATTAAAGAAGTTAATGCCACTCAAAGACTATCACTGAACAAAATTATTAATCGATTATACGATAGTTATATCACAAGAAACCCTCAATTTGCTTCTATTGGTAATCAAGTTGTAAGTGAACAAGACCAACTACCAAAACCAAGTGAAGTTGAAGAAAAAAAAGACTGAGAAATTAACTAAAATAACTTATTATTTTGTATTGTTTTATATAACAATTTATAATTTATATTTTTGATTAATTTTGTTATTTATTGAAATTCTTTATAAAAATAATGAAAGAAATCTGTAAAAGAGGAATAAAAAGGTTGTAGAGACAAAGAAAAGAGACAATGTAAAAACCGATGGATCTTATTTTTTGTAAAAACTCAAAAAGGCTAATTAAATATAAATGTCAAGAGAAAGTTTTATAATTCAATTTAATGGAGCAAGTTCAATGATAAAAAAAAATAAAATCCCTGTTGCTCGTTGTATTAACTTAACAATGGAAACATTTAATAATAGAACACCTAATTGTGAAGAACTACTTTCAATGTTATGGAGAATAACTTCAAAATCAGATGATGTTGGTATTGAAACATTTGTTAAAACAATGCAACACTTAGATAATTTATATTTTAAAACAGGTGAATTGAATGGTCAAGTAATTGTTACAGCTGCTTTTTTTTCATTAGACTCTTCATATGATTATTCACTTGATAGTAAAGAAGTGTCCGAGTTTTTCAAAAGAATTGGTGATAAGAAAAATTCTAAAAAGATTAAAGAATATATCAAACAAAATGATGAAAATGGTGATGGAGTTTTACAGTTAGATGAATTTCTTGGTGCGTTTGATTCAATTTATAAAATTAACTCTATTCCTATCAATGATTACTTAAAAGTTATAGAATTTACTGACTTTTCAAAAAGATATGATTTACTTCCAAAAAAGAAAGGAAAAGTACTACAAGAAGATGTTGTCCAAGAATTAATAAAGTATATTCCATTAAATGAGCGTAAAGGTATTGAAACACAACTTTCTGTACTTATTCTTCTTTCTTCAAAAGATAAAAAAACAATGTCAAGAGAAGAATATGTAAAAGTACGTCGTGGAATTAATTATATTGAAACTAAAATTGGAAGAATTACAACTGAAGTTTTAATGACTTGTACTTTTAGAGCTCTTGATAAATCATGTTCTGCTTCATTAGACAATAACGATTTAACAAGAATGTTAAAAGCCTCTGGAATGGAATCAAAAAAGAAAGTTGTGCTACAATATATTGCTGATTTAGATGAAAATGGTGATGGAGTATTACAATTAGATGAAATGCTTAGTATTTTGAAAGTATTTGTCAATAAACATAATTTTGATATTGAAAAATATCTAAAGAATCTAGATGCAAGAGTTCCTGCTGATATTGTTGAATGTTCTTTTAAAGAACCAATTAAAATCCCGAACAACAACTTTATTGTTAATGATCATTTAACTTCAAATGATTCAGAACAAATCACTTTTGCCTTGTTTGATGCTACTATCAAATGTAAATTAGGAGAGTCTTATTCAACAAATAATGAAATATTTAAATTTTTATTTTTTGTTGCAGATATACACAATCAAGGATTTATTACCAAAACACAATTTCATTTAATCATGAAATTCTTAGATTCTACTAATGGAAAAATAGAAAATGATCCAGTCTTATGTCGTATTTGTTTCCAACTTCAAGGAAAGAAAGAAATTGGAGTTGATGAACTTCAAACATTATGCAATAAAATGGGACAACCTTTTAGTAGTGAGCAAGAAGCCATTAACGAGTTAGTGATGTATGATGATAATAGAAATGGATTTATTGATGAAGATGAGTTTGTGTATTTAATGACTGAAGATGACGAATTAAAAATGGACGATTCAAATGAAGAACATTTGAGGAAGAATGCAAGAAAAGCAGTTAAGCTATTTAGAGTTCATGACACTAACAGAGATGGATTTCTTAATGAAACTGAAGTTGTAGAAATATTTCTTGCTCAATGGCACCAATTTTCTCCTAATAACCAAAAGGCTATTCACATTGGATTTCTTAAAAATCAACAAAACGATTTTATTGATGAAAATAGATTTGTGATTTTATGTCAAGAACTAGAAGCAGCAATGACTGAGGATGATTCTGGAGAAATCAATATTGATAAACTTATAACTAATTTCTTTTATTTCTACGTTCCAAATGGAAGCAATTTAATGAACAAAGAAACTCTTGAAAAAGTACTTATTCAATTTAAACTTCCATCATCTCCAGTCCTTATTCAAAATTTGCTTACGTCAAGCAATTCTTTTAATATGATCACTTTTGAAAATTTCTCAAAATATATAAGTCAACATCTTTAATAGCCCCTTTATCTTTTGTTTTTTTAGATATTAATATCCTTTTATCTCAATTCAGGACAATCTTTTTGTTTCATTACGGACATCAAGAAAAGTCAGAGTGTTATATGATTTTTTTTTACAAAAGTTCGTTGTAGATAAAACATTAAAAATATAAATTCTTAAAAAAAAATGGTAATTAATAGCGTAAATATGTAGGAAAAAATAGAACAAACTTTATCATAGAAAAAAAGAGAATAATAAAAACTAGAAAACCGAACTTAAAAATTAGATATAAAAATGTCGAACAAACAAACGGATATTAAGACAAAAGATGAAGTAGTCCAAATTGAGAGGTGCACAACAGAGACTTATCAATTAATGAAAAAGATTATACCAAATTATAAAAAATTAGCTGATGCATGTGAAGGATATTTTAAAGCACAACTTGTAATGATTAAAGCTACTGACACTCTTTATAATTGTCTCGAAGCAATGGCTGATACTTCCTTAGAAGAAGGAGGCCAACAAACTCATCCAGACCTTCAAGTTGGAGTAAAAAATATGTCTAATGTATTAAAGATGTGGAAAGAAAATTTAATGTCTGTATGTGATGAATTTAGAAGTACTTGTTCTTGCATTAGAGGAGATGTTACTACTTTCCCAAAAGAAATTGATGCTAAAGAAAAAGAATATAAAAGTCAAAGAAAAAGAAGCAGATGAAGTGTCTAAGTTGAAAAGAAGTAGGATCTGTAAGTAAAAATACAAACTCAAGCAAAGATCCAAAGCTTGGCTGATGCTATTACTGCTGTTACTAAAAAGAAAAGTGAGTATCAACATTTTGTTATGAATGGATTAAAGGATTCACTTTCAATGTTTAGGGGAACTTATGGTCAATTGTTTGAATGTTTTAGAAAGTTGTTTATTTGTAAAACTGATACTGATAGTAAATCACAATTAATCATTTCAGCTAATATGGAAGATATGCAAAAATTAATTAAGACCTCTAAAGGACTTCCACAGAAATATAGAAGTTTAGTTACTATGAAGAAACAATCAATGATTAATACTACTTGGTTGTCACCTGAATTGAAGGAAATTTTGAAAGATGCTGGTGTGAAACCAAAACATCTTGCTGATCCTACTATTGTTGAAACTTTGATTCAAACTGTTAAACAAGCAGTCCAACAAGGAACTGTTCCAAAAGATTTACTTGACCAATTAGAAGCATCAAGAGCAAATAAAGAAGATAAATTAAGTAAAGTCATTGAAGTAGAAGATATTGTTGTACCAGATCGTAGACCACCACCTACTCCTATTGCTCGTTCTACTCCAAGCACAGGTGCTCCTACAACTTCAAATGTTGCTACTACATCAGTACAAGCTGCTCCAGCTAATATTCCACCTCCTCCAATTGCTCCAGTGATTGATAATATTCCACCACCCCCAGTAGCTCCTGCTATTGGCAATCCACCACCACCTCCTCCAATTGCACCTGCTAAACAAGCTGGTAATCCACCACCACCTCCTATTAGATCAACCAATTCAGCTGGTAACCCACCACCACCTCCTCCAGCAAGACAAACTGCTGCTCCAGCACCAGCTAATGGAAATTTGTTAGCTGATATTAGAAGTGGTATTACTCTTAGGTCTGCTGCTGATAGAAAATTAGACACTGCCGCACCTGTTGTCAGTGATGCAGGTAAACAAGATTTGACCTCTATGCTCAGAAAAGCTATGGAAGTAAGAAGGAGTGATATTGCTGATGATGAGGATGACGATGATGATGACGATGATGAATGGAGTGATTAAATACTATTCTTTTTTCTGAGTTTGTGTTTAACTAAAATGAAACTTGATTTTAATACAAAGATCAATATTTAATTATCATAATATCTTCTTCTTGAAGAAGAATGTTCATGACTTGTTGAATGCTTTCTATAATGTCTATCTCTTGAAGGACTTCTTGATCTAGAGGAATAGTAATGGTTATAGGACTCTCTTCGATAATGTCTTTCTCTAGAATCACTTCTTGAACGAGATCTGCTATATCTTTCTCTACACTTTCTGTGATCATCAATATTATTGATTAATTCTTGTGGTTGTTCTTTTTCTTCCTTTATCATTCTTTCTCTTCTTCTTCTAAATTTTTGTTTTCTAAACAAATCATATTTTAAATTACGATCTGGTTCAATCACATGAATAAAGTTACACATCCCTCCTCTTGTACATGTTCCGATTTGTTGTTGTCGACATATGGCCTCCTTAAACTCAGTCACTCTACAAAAATTAGGAGCAAGTATTTTTTTTGCATAATACCTTCCAGTTAAAGCTTTCTTAGCTGCTGCTGCATGTTCTTCAGTATCATATTTTACGTAAACATTTCCCATCATATGATCATTGTCGTTTCCACAAACAATAAAATCAAGTATTTCTCCATAGTTCTCTAACTCTCTGAAAACGTCTTCGTAAAATTCATTAAACTCTCTCATAATTTTTTTTTCATCTCGTTCAAGTGCTTCTCCATCGTCAATTCTTTTTTTTGGGTTTTGATACATTCGTGTAAAAAGTAAAGTTTGAGATGACTCTGGTTTGATGTGTGTTTTGTTACACGCATCTCCATGTCTGCAAGCTCCAATTTTATAGAAAAATTCACAAACTGGTTTTTCTTTAGTTCCATTTATTATTGCATCTTCCCTCTTTGTTGTTTCAGTCATTTTATTTAAAACTTATTAGTTCTTTTTTTATAAAAAAAATGAAAATTATATAAAAATTTTTATTATCACATAAAATAGTTTTCTATTTCTATATTTAATGCCGAAGTTTCACCTTGAATAAAAAAATATAAAAATGAATGTTGCACTCATCAATACTTCTTGCGAATTTTTTTTATTTTCTTTTCTCAAATTAGAGTAGGTATTACTATCATTAACTAAATACTAAAACATAAATAAAAAATAATTAATTAAGTGTTAATAAAATCAGTGTCTATTATTCCTGGTTCTGAGGAGACTAATCCGTCATGACTCTTCTTCTACTATTTTAACAGAATATGTTTGGTTGTGGTAGAAACAATGTTCCATGACATCAACCTTGTTTTTAATTACAATGTTTCTAACTTCTTTTATGATGTCAATCTCAATCTTTATTTCTTTAATTAATTTAATACTTTCTAGATTTATTAATTAATTTATTGAAATTACTACGTATTTATTTTGATTTCTTTTAATTTATCTATTTTAATTAACATATTCTTCATTTCTTTATACTTATTTCTTTTATTCAATTATACTCCGTTAATATTGTGATATACAACAATAGTCATATCAAATAATAGACCAGTTTTATTCTTTTTATTTATTACATATATATCTGATATTTTATGATATTATTAAACACTTTTTGATATTATTTGTATGTTTAATATCTGGTGATGTATTTATATTTGAACATTGTTCCATATGTTAATTTTTTATATTTATTATTTCATTTATATTTCCTTATTATCTAATATGATAATATCAATATTGTCATATTTCTCAATTTATTATTTTTTTATGACAAATACAAGATAATAGAATGTGTTCTACTGTTTATAATTATATTTACAAAGTGTTGAGTATTTTATTCATTTTTAATATTTTATCTTTTCTATACACATTGAATATTATTCTATTTTGTATTTTAGTTAATTGAAGAAAAGAATTCTTTTTAATATTGATTGAATTCAATGTATTGATTGTAGTAGTTTTATCTATAAATTTTGATTTAATCAATATTCTAAAATATCCAATTGTTTGATTTCAATTTATTGAAGTATTTGTTTATCATTATTTTATTTATTTTTATTTATTTTTATTTTCAATCATTTATTTTATTATTTATTCTATTTCTATTTCTTTGATTTTATGTTTTATTATTTTTTATTTATATTCATAATTCATTTATTTGAATATCATCTATTTAATATATTATTTATTATTTCATTTTTGTATAATATTACATTACTATTCTAATTATTTCATTAGTTATTATTCATGTTTATTATTCATTATTTCATTTGTATTGATATATAGATTATCTTTAGAGTTACCAACATTAATATATTTTGTATTTATTATTTATTTTATTATTTCAATTTCCATTTTATATAAATTACATTCTATTTTATTACTGATAATGAGTATATGAAGAAATTAATTAATTCTTTGTTAATTCTTGTATTATATCTTATATTATTACTTTCTTCACTATTTATTTCTTCAATTATTCATCATCTTTTATTTGATGATTTTATAATTGAATGTATCATTAATTTCATCTGATTATCATATATTTAAATATTTATAAATTTCATCTCTTTCATTTATTGTAATGTTTTCATTTCAAGATGATATTTGATTAATATTCTTTATTTCTTATTTTATTTTCATTTATTTCTTTATTTAATTTATTATTTATTTAATTTATTTGTTGATTATTCTTATTTATTCATTATTTTGTATCATTATTCTAATTTATTCATTATATAATATATTGTTTATATTATTTAACTTATATTCAATGAATTGATAAATTATATTTATTTTAATGATAATAGAGATGATAATGAATCAAAATGTAAAATTAATCATTTTAATATATCATTTATATTTATTGTATTTATATCATATGATTATATTCATCATATTCATCATATTTTATATATTATCTATGTTAATTCATTCTATATTAAATTATTTTAATATTTATATTATTTATTCATGATTCACTGATTCATATAATTTATTAATTTCATAATATGAATCTATGTATTTGTATATTTATCTTCTTTCTGTTGATTTAATATATAATTATTAATTATTTATTATTTATCATCAAGAAATTATAATTTATATCATAATTGATTTTTATTAATTTTAAATGATTCATTATTCATATTAATTCTATTATGAATATTATCTTTTAATAATGATATAAATACTTTTATAATTACATTTATACAACTGATATGATGATAATTAATAACATCATTCATATCACATCATTTGTTGATTAATATAGTTCTTCATTTTACCATATTTAATTTGATGAATTCATTAAAATTTAACTAATCATTAAATATATTAAGAATATATTCTCTTGATAATGATATTCTTTTCAATTAACAAAATATATAATATCAATATCTGGTGATTTATAGTTATTATTTTCATCATAATTAAATTTAAATCATCTAATGTGATGATATTATCATAATTTCTATATCTTTCATTCTAAATTATGATTTGACTTATTTTCATTTCTTTAACTTGAATGATGATAGAGTTAAGATATTCATCATCAATATCAATAGAGTTATTTTTTATGATAATATTTTTTATTATTGAGGTATACTCTACTTTATCTTCTATGATTGATTTCATTTTCATTTTAATATATCTTTTAGTTGTTTATTTTATTTTATGTGACTTTTTAATATTATTAATGTATTCTTTATCATTATTTACATTATTATTTATTATTTTTATTATATTTTCTGTTTGTTCCCATCTTAATTTCTTATTTAATTTCTTATTTAACAAATTAATTGCAAAACAATACAACACATCAATTAAAATTCTATTTGTTTGATTTGTTGTATTTTCTTCTCTTCTTGATTGATTATCATTTCTTGTTTTTTGATACTCGTGTTTTGCTCTCTTCTTCTTCTATTTCTGGAATTGTCTTTTTCATAGGGGTAGTTTGGTTCATTTGTATTGTCTATGATGATGATGTTCTCAATATTGGTTGTGTATTTATCACTAGAGTCATTGTTTTCTTCTTCTCCAGTTCCTTCTGGGATAAAAAATTTTCGATACTTTCTTGTTGTTTTGATATTATTTGTTTTTGTTCTTCATTTTCTCTTTGTGTATGGTCTAATTCTTCTTTTGTTTTTTCTGCAATCTCATAGTTTTGAATCGCACTTTTTTGATATTCAGTGTTTTGTTTTTTTTATCTCTTATGTTCTTCTTTAACAGCTCAACACTCTTCTTCATTTCATCATTATTCAACTTATCATAGCTAGCTCGGAGTGTTCGAATAATTTCATCCCTGCCTAGTTCAATGTTCCTTCTACCATTTGTTTCATTTATTTTTCATTGTAATGAATTATTTTATTATTTTAATTTATAGT
>NW_001856065.1:12087-25295 GCF_000209125.1 Entamoeba dispar SAW760
TCTATGAACAATGAATAATATAAAATAAAATTAATAACACTTAATTATCTACTTTTTATGATTAATTGTATTTTCATTTCTATTTCATGTTCATTTGTATCATTATTATTATGTGATATTATCATTAATTATGATGAAATGTTTTGCTATTTTTTATTTTTATTATCTTCGATTCGAAGGTAGCACGTCAGAGACACCACACAGATTCCTAAAATATTTCCATCCTTCGATTCCCCCAGTTATGGACTAGTTATGGCGTTGCGTTTGGTTAGAAAAACATCTTACCCAATACTGCAAGAATAGCAGTGTTTATTAATTACAATGACAGAATATCATTGACAATAAACGAATGGGTATTTATAAAGATGTTATTATTACTTGTTAGAATACAAGTATAATTGATAATATAAGAAAGATTATCAAAGGAAAAGGGTCAAGTGGTTGAGGCTAAAAGAATATTAGCCCAAAGCAATACAATGGTAATTATATACTCTCCTTAAAATAAGAAAATAAAGAAGAAGAAATTTAAACCCATCGAAATTAAAAAGAAATTTAATAATGAATATCTAAATAAGGGATGTTTAAAATACTCTATTCCACATCAAAAATGAGAAAAGAAAATTCTCACATTTCAACAACTAGAAGCAAAGAATAAGCCAATAGTTGAAGAACAAATACTTTTAAGCTCAGGGACGGGATTAGTCTCCGCTGAGCAAGGAACAATAGAAGATATTTCTATTAATACTTAATTATCTAGTTTTTATTCTTATTATTACCTTTTATTTTCTTGTTTTTATTATTGTTATTTAAAACAATAAAAATGAAATGACGCTTATTAAAATAAAAATGATGTGTTATAAACGTGTATTTAGTTATTTAATCATCTGATTTTAATCTGATATTAATTAAATTAAAATGGATGAGTTAATAAACAAGAACACTCATTTCTTTAAAGAAGAAATAGAAACACTTCCAAATATTCAACAATCAATTGATGATACTACTAAACAATATCAGTATTATTTAGGAAGTATTAAAAATGAAATATTTAAAATACAAGACAATGAGACATATGAACAAGCTATTAAAAGAGGAGAAGGAATATTTGACAGAATGGATGAAACAGAAAGAAGAAGAAAACTAATAATAGAAAAAAGTCAAGAAACAATTAAAGCAGTTGAAATAATAAAGAATCAAATGAACAAAATAATAGAAGAATGTAATTCAGATGAAGAAATACTAAGCAAAACACGGAATGAACTAATCAATAAAATCATTTCAATTGAAGAAGTGGTGATGAAAAATAAAATATTCAGAACACCAAAAGAAAAAGATAAAATCACGGAAGAATTTAATAAAAAGAAAGAAGAATGGGAAACATATTGTAGTGATTATTTAGAGAGGAAGAAGATAAAAGAAGAAGAAGAAAGAAAGAAACGAGAGGAAGAAGAAAGAAAGAAAATAGAAGAAGAGATAACAAAAACTGTAACGAAGAAGACAATTGAAGAAATTCAACAACTAGAAGAATGGACAAATAGAAAAGTATCTAATATATTATTTGATTCAGATATTGATAATTGGAATGAAGGAACATCAGTTTTTGATCAAAGAATAATAAATAAAGAACATATAATAATTATTATTGAAGATGAAGATGGAAATAAATTTGGAGGATATGCCAATAAAAAAATGATAATCAGAGATCATATATATGATCCAAAATCATTTTTATTTTCATTAAAATCAAATGGAAGAATACAAGGAATGATGAAATTTGATATTAAATATCCACGACATGCATTTTGGTTATATAATCAATCAGATAATGGTTTGTTTGAAATTGGATATGATATTCGTGTTTATAAAGAAAATAAGAAAACAGAGTCACATTGTCATCAAGGTTCATTTGAATATAAAGGAATATCAAATGCACTTTGTGGAAAACATGATTTCACACCACAACGAATTATTGTAATTGAAATGAAATGATTTTTATTCATTATTATTTATTTGAAAACTAAAAACTAAAAAAGAATATAAAATAAAATCAATAAATGAATATGAACAGCCATCTCATTCATTGGCAGATGAATGAAATGGTGAATACAAAAATGTTCATATTTCTTTCTTGTTTTATTTAAAATATTCATATTCATTGTGTTAATTTAATAAATAATAAAAAGAAATAAGAATAAAAGATAAATAAATAAAAACTAGATAATTAAGTATTAATAGAAATATCTTCTATTGTTCCTTGCTCAGCGGAGACTAATCCCGTCCCTGAGCTTAAAAGTATTTGTTCTTCAACTATTGGCTTATTCTTTGCTTCTAGTTGTTGAAATGTGAGAATTTTCTTTTCTCATTTTTGATGTGGAATAGAGTATTTTAAACATCCCTTATTTAGATATTCATTATTAAATTTCTTTTTAATTTCGATGGGTTTAAATTTCTTCTTCTTTATTTTCTTATTTTAAGGAGAGTATATAATTACCATTGTATTGCTTTGGGCTAATATTCTTTTAGCCTCAACCACTTGACCCTTTTCCTTTGATAATCTTTCTTATATTATCAATTATACTTGTATTCTAACAAGTAATAATAACATCTTTATAAATACCCATTCGTTTATTGTCAATGATATTCTGTCATTGTAATTAATAAACACTGCTATTCTTGCAGTATTGGGTAAGATGTTTTTCTAACCAAACGCAACGCCATAACTAGTCCATAACTGGGGGAATCGAAGGATGGAAATATTTTAGGAATCTGTGTGGTGTCTCTGACGTGCTACCTTCGAATCGAAGATAATAAAAATAAAAAATAGCAAAACATTTCATCATAATTAATGATAATATCACATAATAATAATGATACAAATGAACATGAAATAGAAATGAAAATACAATTAATCATAAAAAGTAGATAATTAAGTGTTATTAATTTTATTTTATATTATTCATTGTTCATAGATCGTTTTAACAAATCAGAATATACATCATATTTTTGTTGCCATGGCTATTGAGTAATACCATAGGGTCTTGTAAAGAAAATCAAACAAGACACAGGTATTCAAGTTCAAAGAAAAGAATGAACTTCAATAGCAATAGAATGCATAATAATTATGATAAAAGAAATAACAGGAAAAAAGTGAATAGAAAAAGAAGAACACAAAGAAAAACAAATAAGAAACAAGGCAAATATAATGATAATAAACATTATACAAACAAGAAACCTAAATGGTTGACAACAAAAGAAATTCAAAAGAAAATTAAAAGAATAACAAGAAAATGGGAAAAAGGAGAATATTCAGAAATACTTAAAAAGTATGAAGGTAAAGAAATGGTATAATATTCTCCAAGAATTATATTCAATAAGAAAGAAGAAAACACTGGAGAAAAACAAAGAAGAAATCAAAGATAAAACAAAAGATTGGACAAGTGAAGATATTAAAACAATCGAAGAAGGAATCAAAAACAAAAATCGAATCAAAGAAATGAATGATAGATGTAAAGCTGCAAGAATAATAAATGAAAAAGAAAATAAAAGGAAAACACAAGAGAAAGAAGAGAAAAAGGAAGAAGAAGGCAACAAAGAAGAAATTAACACACTTTAAAATAAAATTAAAGAATTAGAAGAAACTATTAAAGAACTTCAAACAAAAAAGAATAAAGAAGAACAAATCATCTCAAATGAAATGATTCAAAAGCACGAGATACAGTTAGGAAAGAGTTTGAAGAAGAAATAGAAAAGATTAAAACACAAATAAACAATGTTCAAACAACATATAATGAAATAAGAAAACTATAAATTAAAATAATAAAATAATTCATTACAATGAAAAATAAATGAAACAAATGGTAGAAGGAACATTGAACTAGGCAGGGATGAAATTATTCGAACACTCCGAGCTAGCTATGATAAGTTGAATAATGATGAAATGAAGAAGAGTGTTGAGCTGTTAAAGAAGAACATAAGAGATAAAAAAAACAAAACACTGAATATCAAAAAAGTGCGATTCAAAACTATGAGATTGCAGAAAAAACAAAAGAAGAATTAGACCATACACAAAGAGAAAATGAAGAACAAAAACAAATAATATCAAAACAACAAGAAAGTATCGAAAATTTTTTATCCCAGAAGGAACTGGAGAAGAAGAAAACAATGACTCTAGTGATAAATACACAACCAATATTGAGAACATCATCATCATAGACAATACAAATGAACCAAACTACCCCTATGAAAAAGACAATTCCAGAAATAGAAGAAGAAGAGAGCAAAACACGAGTATCAAAAAACAAGAAATGATAATCAATCAAGAAGAGAAGAAAATACAACAAATCAAACAAATAGAATTTTAATTGATGTGTTGTATTGTTTTGCAATTAATTTGTTAAATAAGAAATTAAATAAGAAATTAAGATGGGAACAAACAGAAAATATAATAAAAATAATAAATAATAATGTAAATAATGATAAAGAATACATTAATAATATTAAAAAGTCACATAAAATAAAATAAACAACTAAAAGATATATTAAAATGAAAATGAAATCAATCATAGAAGATAAAGTAGAGTATACCTCAATAATAAAAAATATTATCATAAAAAATAACTCTATTGATATTGATGATGAATATCTTAACTCTATCATCATTCAAGTTAAAGAAATGAAAATAAATAAATGTGTAAATATTAATTACTACTGGAAAAGGAAAGAAGCAGATAAATTAATAAGAGAAATTAATAATAAATGGGTATGGTCAGGAAGCAGAATAGAAAATCTGCAAGAAGATATGAAAATGATTTCAATGTGTATGTATTATTATCTCCAAAATAAATTTAAATGAGATAAATTTGATGAAATAAAAGAAATCATAAAGAAAATAGATAGATTAGAATATAATCAATGGAATGGTACAGAATAAAATGCATCATGAGATTAAATGAACAAGATGCAGATGAAATTAAAATTAAATCTCAAGAAAGAATAAAGTACCTAAAATATATGATGATAATGATTAAAGAAAGAATTAAATTTAATAAGAATGAAAGGGTCAGAATCAATATAAATAAAATCATGTTTGATTCTAATAACAAAATTAAAATAAAGAAGAAAAACAAAATGAAATATACCCAAATAACGATATTACTTTAGAATATTTGAAATCGTTATATGAAACACAGGTGATATTAAATAAGGAACATTGGAAAATAAAACAAATCACATCATGGAATGAAAGATATAGAAATTATGATAATGTCATCATCACATTGGATGATTTAAATTTAAGCCTGATGAAAATAAGTAATTGGAAAGCACCAGGTATTGACACTATATATGGGTATTATTGGAAGAGAATGTCATTATCAAGAGATTCCATTCTTAATATCTTCAATGATTGGTTAAACTTCAATGAAAACATCCTTCTAGACATGGTAAGTGGAAGAACTATACTAATCCACAAAGGAGGTGATATGAACGATGTCATTAATTATCGTCATATCAGTTGTATAAATGTAATTATGAAAGTATTTACCTCCATATTGAAAGAGAAGATTCATAATAGAATTAATATGATTAATGAATCATTAAAAATTAGTAAAAATCAGTTGGGATGTAAACTGCAATCTCTTGCTGCTAAAGAACGATTAATTAACAGTTATATGTTAAAGCAGCAAAAAGAAGAGAAATACCCAAAATATGTAGAGTCATATTATGACATTAAGAAAACATATGAATCAGTAAATCATGAATGGGTAATAGAATCACTTAAATATTTTAATGTAGATGGTGTCATCATAGACATTGTAGAAAGTATGATGAACAGATTGAAGATATTCATAGGATATAAATATAATGAATATCTAGGATGTATTAAATTGATGAATTTTACAATGTGATTCATTATCAATTCTACTCTTCTTCATCCAAATGAATGTAATTTCTCAAATCATAGAAGAGAAGTTACTAAAAGCAAACCATACATTATATATGGATGAATTGAGAATAATGACACAAAGTAGTGAAGAAATGGGAACAATCCACAATGAAATTAAAGAAATAATAAGTGGAATAGTGATGGAAATGAAAAGAAATCAGGAATGGTATTAAAGAACATTAATAAAATACCAGATGGAATGCAAAACATCCCAATAATTGAAGGAGAGGACTTGTATAAATATTTAGGTGTATGGCAGTCCGATGAAATTAATGACACCTTCAATTGTAAAATCATCAAAGAAAAGATGATGAAGAAAATGGAAGAAATAAATACTGATGAAAGTAGTAATAGAAGTTATATTACAAGAATTAATACTGAAGTAATACCCATCTTCAGATATTCAGCATCAGTAGTAAATTGGAATGTAACTGACCTAGATAGAATAGATTTGGAGATAAGAAAATATTTAAGAAAGGCAAAATACATTGGTGTAACTCCAAAGACCGTCTATATGTCCCTATAAATGAAATGGGTGAAGGATTAATAAGCATAAGGGACGAATATGTTAATGAAATAATTAGAACAGTAATGTACTATTGTACAAGAATGAAATAAGAAATAACATATTAGATAGATGGTATTCCAAGAAAGGAATATGGAATAGAATTAAAAAAGCACTAAGTCATAAAATCCCAGAAACGAAAATAGAAGAAATAATAAATGAAGGGATTGAAAATAAAAAAGAAAAAGAAGTAGTAGTAAAAATAAAGAAATTAATAACCAACAAATACATCAAAAAATGGAAATCAAACAAGTGGACATTTTAGAAGATGGTTCGAGTCAAAAGGGGTAGATAAAACTACTACAACAAATGCATGGAAGTCCATCAATATAAAGAAAAATATATTTCTCCAAGTAACTAAAATGCAAGATGGAGCAATATTTAGTGGGTACAGGAAAGCGAAAATATTAAAAAATGAAAGATTAAAGTACTGCCCACTTTGTAAAGACAAGATATCCACAGTAGAACACATTCTACTATCTTGCATTGGTCATAAAAAATCACAAATGGAGAAACATGACAATATTGGCATTATCATATGGGAGGGGTTAATAAGAAAATACACAGGAAATAAACAATACAAGAAACCCCCATATGAAACAGTGTTCCAATACAATGACATTACTATGATATTGAACAAACAAATAATGCCAAAAAGTGATGGACTATATCATAAAAGACCAGATATATATGTAATAAATAAAAAGAATAAAACTGGTCTAATATTTGATATGAATATTGTGGCAGATCATAATATTAATGGAGTATATTTGAATAAAAGAAATAAGTATTAGGAAATGAAGAATATAATAATTAAAATAGATAAATTAAAAGAAATCAAAATAATTGCAGTAGTAATTTCGATTAATGGGCTAGTAAATTTTGAAAGTATTAAATTAATTAAAGAATTAAAAATCGAAATTGACATCACTAAAGAAATTAAAAACCATGTAATTAAAAACATGATGGACGTCATGGAACACTGTGGAGATCACAACCAAACATATGTAGTTGAACTACAAGACGAAGACTCAGGGACGGGATTAGTCTCCCCTGAGCCAGGAACAATAGACACAAGTTCTATTAATACTTAATTAACTACTTTATATTTATTTATTTTATTCTTCTTTTATCTTTATATTTATTATATATTTCTTATTTTATTATTTATGTTATATTCTTATATCATTTTATTCTTATTTTATATTTATTCATTATTATTCATTTCATATTAACATTGTTAAATATCAATACAACAATAATAAATAAATGATATAAGACAATCAACAATAAATAATAATAATAAAATATAAACAAACAATATAAACAAATATAAAATGATAAAAAGATCATCTAATATAAAATAATAACAACAAAGAAAAAAAAGAAGAAATGGATGATGTTTAGAAAAGAAAAAATAGACAAAAAGAAGAAATGAATGATGATAATCAAAGATAAAAATCAATATAAAATATAATATAAAATCAAATATAAAAATAATAAGAATAAGAATGATTATATCTTATTTTATTATTATATTCTTCTTTATGACTGAGATCTATTTCTACATCACAAGAATACCATGAAAATCATATACAAATAAATATATACAAACAAAAAGATTGAGAAGATATTATCAATGTTATAACTATAATCATTATCAACAAAATAACAACATAATCACTTTAATAATAAATATCATATTTATAAATACCATAGTACATTCTCAAATAATCACAACTATAATAAAAAGAAAAGTAATTATTATAACCATAAATACCATAATTCAAGTAAAATGTTTAATTAATATTATTATGAGAATAAACAAAGTAAAAGATATAGAAACAAAACATATTACAAGAAAAGACAAGGAAGAAAAGAAAAAAGAAAATAAGAAAATAATACAAAAATGATGAAGAGATTTGAAGAAATAGAATGATAAAGAAAGAGAAGTTATGTAAGAAAGAACAAGAAGAAATACCCATGGAAATTGAAGAAAAGAAGAAACAATACAAGAACAAGAAAGAGATATAGAAGAAGAGAAGAAAGAGATAATAGAAAGATATGAGAGAAAAAAGAAATAGAAGTTGAACAAGAAAAAGAAATAAAAGAAATGGAAAGAAGAATAGAAGAAATTGAGAAATACAAAAGAAAGAAGAAGCAAAGAAGAAAGACAACTAAATAGAAAGAAAGAAGAGTAAACACCAGATAGAGGTCTATCAGAAAGAAGAAGAAATATAAACACTGAAAAGGAATTTAGAGAAACAAAAGAAAGGGAAGAAGAAACTAGATTAAAGAAAGAAGTAAGAGAAATAAGCAAGAAGAAGAAAACAGTAAAACAAAAGATAAAACCAAACAAGAAGAAAAAGAAATAACAAAGATGAAAGAACAAAAAGAAATTAAAAAGAAAGACAAATAAATAGAAATAGAAAAACAAAAACAAAGAATTAGAAGATAAATTAAGAAACAGAAAGAAGAAAATGATAAGATTGAAACAATAAAAGAAAATTCAATTATCAAATCATAGAAGAAAAAGAAAACAACGTCAATGAAGAAAATATCGAAAATGTAAATTTTAACAAATCGAAGAAGAAGAAAACAATATCACTGACAAAAAAAAAGAAACACCAAAGAAGTGGGTTGAGTTGAATAATTATAGAAGAGAAGAAGTAGATTCTATCAAAGAAGAAACCAAGAAGAAAAAAAAAACAAATACAAGAATGAGTAATTCAAATCATTAGAGAAGAATTACTAAGAATGACATTAGAAGAACTAAAGAAGATAATTTAAGAGAAAATCAATATAGAATAAATAATGAAGAACAAATGAACAATCAGAAATAGAAGAAAAGAAGATAAAAAGTTATTATTGTTATTGATTAAATATAATAAATATTAAAATGAAAATTAGATATTACAGAAATTAAATAGATAATAGAAGAAAGAATAATAAAGATAAATAAAGAAGAATATATAGAATTGAATAAAAGAAGATGATGAATAGATGAAAGAAACAATAAAAAGATAATAGAAATAACAATAAATATAATGAATAATTATACATCAAATCAATTCAATAAACTAAGAGAAATAAAGATAAACCACATGAAAGATGAAATAAATAATAATAAAAAGAAATAATACAATAAAATAAAGAAAAATAAATAAATAAAATAATATATATTAATTATTATTTCAATAAAAAACATATGATGAAATAATTAAATATATGAATAAAGAATGAAAGTGTGAAAGTGAAAATGTAGAAGATATTAAAAAAGAAATACATAAAATATCATATTGTATTTCTAAATATTAATAAAATAATTTTATAAGATATTGAAATGATAAAATTAATTATCTAAGAAGAAGATCAAATAAATTAAAATAATTATTAATTAATAAGAATTACATCAGAATTAAAATAATAAAGAGAAATAAATAATACAATGATGATTATATTATTAATAAAATATGAAATCAAACAAATAGAATATTTAATTAATATGAAGAAGAATAGAATAGAAATTAATAAAGAAGATAGAATTAGAATAAATAAAAATAAAATAATAATAAGAAATTAGAATAAGAATAAATAAAAAAAGAAATGAAGAAATAGAATATCCAAGTGATGATGATACAATTAAATTCTGGAAATTGATATATGAAATGGAGAAATAGATATTAGTAATAAATATATAATAGAAGAATCATAGAAGAAGGAGAAAAGAAGAGTAATAACAAGAGAATTAAAATATCAATCGATGAAATAGAATATGGACTAAAAAGAATCCATTGAAAACACCTGGTGTTGATTGAATACAATGATATTATTGGAAGCATCTAACTGGGTACAGAAATAAACTACTAGAAATATTCTAATCATTGTTAGATTACCAACAAAGTATCTTCATGCAGATGGTAGTGGAAAGAAATCATTAATTTACAATTGTGGTAATTCTAAATCACCAGAAACTATAAACAAATATGTTGTTTTAATATAATAATGAAAGTATTCACATCATTCATTAAAAGTAAAATCATACACTAACTACAAATAAATAATGTTAAATACAAAATAGATAAAAATCAAATATTGTGTAAAGAAAGGTGATTAGCAACAAAAGAAGGCATCATTAAAAGTTATCTAAGAATGCAAGAAATGGAATCTAAAAAAGAAAAGATTAATGAGATATTCTATGATATAAAGAAGACATATGATTGTGTGAATCATCAATGGATAATATATTCGTTAAAATATTTTAATATTAATAATACAATATCAAATTTAATTGAATGTATATGCAACGGATAGTGTATTAAGATGGGATATATATAATATTTTAGAGTATGTTAAATTAAAATGTATGATATTACAATATGATTCTCTCATTTGTTATTTATTATTTAACAAAATATCATATCAGATAATTAAATAATATTGATATTAATTCAATCAAAGTAGATCACATTTTATACATGGATGATTTAAAAATCATATATGATTCGAATAAAGTAATTGAAGTATCCAATCAAAATATTGTTGATGTAATTAAATGAATATTGATTGAAGTAAATATTAAAAAATGTAGAATAATTAGAAAATGAAATATTACAATCAATGATAACATGATTGAAATCATAGTTGTAGATTAATCCAATTCATATAAATATCAATGTGTATTCAAATTGAGAAGAATGATGATATAAAATGTATTAATAAAACAGAAAATGATATGATAGATAAAATAGATATCATCAATAAATTGAATGAAAGTATTAGAAATTACATCACTACAATTAATATTGATGTTATCAATATTTTCAGATATACTGCATCTGTGATCTATTAACAAATCAATAAATTAGATAAAATGTATCTATACATTAGAAAGAATATGTAATATGTAAATATCAACTCAAAATCATTAAGTAAAGATTATATATTAATAAAGATAAATTAATTGATGAAATAATAAGATAATAAGAGATGAATATGAATTAGAATTAATAAGAACAATAATACATTATGAATGGAAATAATGAAATAAGAGAAATGATGAAAATGAATATGAATTGAATTTTGAAGAGATTTTATAAAACATCTGATAAAAGAATTAATAAAAATGAAATTAATGAAATATATTTATTGTCACAAAATAAGAATGAATCATCTATAATAATAAAATATTTAAATAATAAATTTAATGAAATATATATTAATAAATTGAAATTAAATAATGTAAATATTCATTTAATAAAATAATTTGAAAATAAAATAAATGATATGAAATTAACAATTAGAATATGGATGAATATTAATATAAAATGAATTAATATAATTAATTAAAATTAATGCAAGAAATTGGTATATTTGTATTAATTAAGAAAGTATTAATTACATGAAATAATAAATTAAAGTGGTGTAGTATTTATAATGATAAAATATCAACAAATGAACATATATTATTAAATTATATTGTAAATAAGAAAGTATAAATTAATAAACATGAAATAAAAAGAGAATATATCTGGAGAAGTGATAAATTAAAATATAAAATAAATATAATGAATGATAAAGAAATTGAGAAGAAAACAAAAGAGAATAAAATGAAATTAATATTCAATAAAAATGAAATAAGTAAATTCAAAAGAAGAATTGAAAATAATGAAATGTTCATTGTATTGAATCAACAAATAGTTAATAAAATTGAATATTTCATAAAATACCAGATATTTATATAGAAGATAAAATAAACAAGTATAAATGATAAATGATATGATAATATATGTAACAAGAAGATAATTCTAGTATTTACTATCAAAATTGAAATGTATAGAACTCTCCAAGAAAAAAATAATACAATTTAATAAACTAAAATGAAAGTAATTCCCAGTGGTAATAACAATAAATTGATTAATCAATAAAGAATCATTAAGAATAATAAAAGAATAAAGTAAAATAATTCTATATAAAATAATAGTAAAAGATATAATAACTAAAAACATGAAAGACCTAATGAAATACTGTGGAGATCATGGAGGTAAATATAGAGATATAGAAGTACCTTATGAACATGACTCGGTAGAGAGTGAAGTATGGGATATAATCTCACCTGAGCAAAGTGAGATAGAGAAAACAAGATATACTGTTACTTATTTTATTAATTTTTATTTATTCTTGCAGTTTTACATCTATCATTCATTTCTTTGATTGGACTTTCGTTTTTAATTTATTCTTCATTTGTTTTAATATTTTCACTTTTCCAATCTTTTGTTTTATATTTGTTTTCTTCTTTGTTTTTCTTTATTATTTTATTATTTATTGAATATACTTCTTGGATAATATTATACCATTTCTTTACCTTCATACTTTTTAAGTATTTCTGAATATTCTCATTTCTCATTTTCATTTCTTATTCTTTTGATTTTCATTTTAATTTCATTTATTGTTAATAATTTAGATTTCTTATTTGTATAATGTTTATTATCATTATATTTACTTTCTTTCTTATTTGTTTTTATTTGTATTTTCTTTTTCTATTCACTATTTTCTTGTTATTTCTTTTATCATTATTATTATGTATTTTATTGTTATTTCATCCATTCTTTTCTTTGAACATGAACATCTGTTTCTTGTTTGATTTTCATTACAAGACCCTATGGTATTACTCAATAGCCATGGCAACAAAAATATGAT
>NW_001856064.1:0-1233 GCF_000209125.1 Entamoeba dispar SAW760
TTATTACTTTATACCTTATACCTTATACCTACTATCTACTATTTACTATCTATATCACCTTTTATTATATTTCTCTATTATGTGCCTAACTTACTATCTTATTTCTTCTATATCTTACTTTATATTTCTATATATACATTACTTCCTTTTATATTTATTATCTATTATTTCTATTCACAGTTTTACCTTATTATATTACTTATGTACTTTACTTATAAGTGTATCTATGTGTATTTCTATATGTGTATCTATGTGTATATGTATATGTGTATCTATGTGTATATGTATATGTGTATCTATGTGTATTTCTATATGTGTATCTATGTGTATATGTATGTGTATATGTATGTGTATATGTATGTGTATCTATATGTTTGTATGTTTTGCTTATTAATATAAGCTCACATAGTACAGAGGTAGTACATCAGATTGTGGCTTTGATAACCCAGGTTCGATTCCTGGTGTGAGCATCTTTTTAGACTTAGTGTTCCTATTTATTATTTATGTACTTAATATATATATTTCAACTTTTATATCTTTTATATTTTTTATATCTTTTATATCTTTTATATTTTTTATTCCCTTTTTATACCTATTATTACCTATTATACCTATTATACCTTTCTATTTTTATACTTTTATACTTATTACTTATTACTTTATACCTTATACCTTATACCTACTATCTACTATTTACTATCTATATCACCTTTTATTATATTTCTCTATTATGTGCCTAACTTACTATCTTATTTCTTCTATATCTTACTTTATATTTCTATATATACATTACTTCCTTTTATATTTATTATCTATTATTTCTATTCACAGTTTTACCTTATTATATTACTTATGTACTTTACTTATAAGTGTATCTATGTGTATTTCTATATGTGTATCTATGTGTATATGTATATGTGTATCTATGTGTATATGTATATGTGTATCTATGTGTATTTCTATATGTGTATCTATGTGTATATGTATGTGTATATGTATGTGTATATGTATGTGTATCTATATGTTTGTATGTTTTGCTTATTAATATAAGCTCACATAGTACAGAGGTAGTACATCAGATTGTGGCTTTGATAACCCAGGTTCGATTCCTGGTGTGAGCATCTTTTTAGACTTAGTGTTCCTATTTATTATTTATGTACTTAATATATATATTTCAACTTTTATATCTTTTATATTTTTTATATCTTTTATATCTTTTATATTTTTTATCCC
>NW_001856063.1:0-2505 GCF_000209125.1 Entamoeba dispar SAW760
TATTTAATTTCTTATTTATTTATCTTTATTATTTTTTGTATTTATTCTTTATTCTTTATTTTATTATTTCTTTTCTTCTTTATTATTCTTGTATTATTTCTTCTTTTCTTCTATTTTTATTTTAAATGTTTTATTTATTATTGACCGTTGTTTATTATTATATTCTACTTTATTTTCTTGTATTATTCTTTATATTCTTCTTTTAGTTGATTTCTTATTTTTATTTTAATAAATATAGTATAAATCATTTATAAATTGTTATATTTTTCTCTCTTTATTATTTGTTCATTATTTTTATTATGATATGTTTCATATATATGATATGTTATAATTCAATATTTCTTCATTTGTTTTTTATATTATCTTTATTTGATGTTTCATTTGATGATATTTCATTATTTAATATATTATTATATTCATTCATAATTTATGAAATAAATGAATTTAATATTTGATTTATCTCTTCTTTCATTTTTGTATATTTTACTTTTAAATTAGATAAATTAACAATCAATAATTATTCTTATTTTGATAAATTATTTAATTCATATATTTTCATTTCAATTTCAATGTTAAATTCAATTAATTTTTTATCAATTTCTTATTTTTAATATTTAATTCTTATGTTTATTTTTTAATGATATAATTTCATTTGATAAATTATTAATATTCTTTTTTTTTCTTGTATTTCAAATGTATTTATTCTTTCTCTTTTGATATTTTATTCTTTCCTTTTTATCAATTTATCATTATTTATTGTATATTCATTATTTAAATATTTTTATTTATTTCAATTTTGTTTATTTTCATCATTTATTATATTATATTTCTATTCATTTTTATGTTTTCATCATTAAATTATCTTCTCAATATTGGTTATTATATTATTTAATTTTAATATTCTTAATTTATTTATTTCTTATTGTTTAAATATTTAATTTCTTCATTTTATTCATTCAAATATTCTTGATTTTATATTCTAATATTTGTTATTTATTTTTCATTTTCAATGAATTAATAATGTTTAAATGATGAAATTGAAATGATGATAAATAACAAATAATACTGAATGAAACTAATTGAAATAATATAAAACAGAAATGATGAATCAAAAGAAACATAACAATAATAAATAAATAATATAATAATAAATAACAAATAATCAAATAAAGTTTAATAAGATAATACAATATTTGAAATAAGAAAGTATATAAATTTCACTTATTAAACTAATAATTATATTTTATTAATGATAATCCATTCATGAACTTTTAATAATAAATTTTTATGAAATCTGTAATATTTCTTTTTTTATTAATTAATAAAATAAATAAACAACAATTAATTAATATTAAAATAGTCATAAGAAATTGGTTTGTTTGTAACTGAATGAATATAGTCAACAAATTTCTTATAATGACTAGAATTTAAATGATTTTCAAAATACTTTTTATCTTCCCATCTTTGAAGAATTAAGTAATGAGAAGTATTTGTTGGTTCTTGACAAACAAGATAACTAATACAACCTTCTTCTTTTCTTGATTCATTTTGCATTGCAAGAATTTTAGCAAAGAGTTCACGATCTTCATGCATATGGATATGGCATTGGACAAGGTATTTCATTTCACAGTTTATTAAATGAATTCTGTTGATAACTCAAATCTTTAAATATAAGTTTTCAACCCTTATCGTTCGATAAGAACTTTTTTGATATTTTTATTAACTTGGATAGTTATTTCCTTACTAAAAATAAGAATTTCAATTCAATTTCAATGTTTTATTATTCCATTCTCTTCTATTCTGATACTTAATTTCATAAAAAGGGGGACGATTGAATTGTTAATTGAAAAAATTGAACTATTGATATAAAAATAATTGAATTCTAATTGAAATTTCTATTTTTTCTAAACCTAACCAATAATTTCAATTAAATTTCAATTTTTTTTGATTTTTATTTCTTTTAGTTCTGTGTTTTATAATTTTTATTATTCTTTTTTAATTTAACAAGTTTTATTAATTCTTCAGGTGATAGTTCTGTCTCACCTCTAACTCAAAAATAATAATATTTTCTTTTAAATTATTAATACACTTTGCAAATAATTAAATTACAAATTATTCATTAAATTAGTCAAGAAAAAAAACGTACTTAATATCGTATGCAATTGTCATGCATTAATTTATAAGACACTGCTTTTAATTAACGTATCAAATAATATTGTTCAAACAGAAAAGCATTTTTTTTGAATAAGAACTGTACTTATAATAAAATGAATCATTTAAAATAAATTAAACAACTTGATTCAAAAACGTAAAATGAGAGATAAAATGAAAAAAGTGTTATAGTAATTTCCAAATAAGAAAATGAATAAGTAAAAAGAAGCAAACATATTTTTTTAAATTAAAAAAGATACAAAAAAAAAAAGAGAATAAAGAAAATTTTAATAATGTTATAAAAAACATAAATTAGAATAAATCTAAAAATTTTTTATTTAGTTTTAAAATTGA
>NW_001856063.1:2605-20425 GCF_000209125.1 Entamoeba dispar SAW760
AACAAACAAAATGGGCATAAATCACAAAAATTGTATACAAACAAATGATATATAAAGTGAAAGTATAATTGATATATTAGAAAAATTTCTTCAATCAGTAAAACAACATCAAAAATATATACAAAGTGCATCAATTTTTATTCCACAATGTAATTCACAATTAATTAAATTAAGTCAATTTATTAAAGAAATATACAAACGATATTATGAAATAGAAGCTGACTTATTAGAATATGAATGTACATATAATACTTTTCATTCTCAACAATTTCAAAATAAAACAACATCATTAGAATGTATTGTAACAAATCATTGTAATGAAGAAATTATAACAAAAAGATATCAATTTGATTTACCTGATGTTCCAATGGAATTTCAAACTTCTATAGGTTGTTCATCAAAGAAAGATTGTTTGTTAGTAACTCCAAATGATTTAATTAAACATCAAATAAAAAAACAAACAAATGAATATTTTGAACCACAACTTAATTTTGTTAAAATAATTTCAACTTCAAGATATATTGTCGGTGATCAAGCAAATCATACTGTTAAAATAATTGAATTTGATAGTTCTCAAAATCCAGAAATAATAAGAAGTTGTGGTAATTTAACTGATAATCATATTGCATGTGATATTGCAATTTGTCATGATAAGTATTATAGTGCAGATAAAGGAAGTAATACTATTTCTTATTATGATTCAAGTCTTAAAAGAATATTAGATTTTGGTGGTTTTGGTAGTGAAAGTGGTAAATTTAATGAGCCAACGAGTATTGAAATTAAAAAGAATAGATTATTTGTTTGTGATAGTTTAAATCATAGAATTCAACAATTTGATCTTCAAGGAAGATATGAAAAATCAATTACAGAAAATACTTTATATCCTTCTTGTGTTAGAATGAATTATAAAGATCAATTACTTATTGTAGATGAATGGAAAAGTAGAGTTGTTATTATTGATGCTAAAACTGGAAAAGAAGTTGACGTATTAGGAAATAAAAGAGAAGAAGATAAATTCCTTCGTCCTACTCATTTGGCTTGTTTTAATGATGAAGTTTATGTTAGTGATACTGGTAATGGTCGAATAGTTCAATTTAAAAATAACCAATATTACGGTCAACTAAAACTAAAAGATATAGGAATAGATGGCAATCCTTTAGGGATTGATGCTTTTGAAGGAGAAATAGCATTTACTGTTGTTGGAAATAACCAAGTCTTCTTCATAAAAATAAGTTGCTTTGAGACAAAATAATAAATTTTTTTTTAAATCAAAACTTTTTTATTATCTATTCCTGAAAAATGACAAATGAATACACAGAAACAACTCATCAAATTGGAAAATATTCAGTCTTCTCTAGATTATACTCTGTCTCTTCAGCAAAAGGTAATATTTTATTTATTCATGGTTACACAGAACATTCAGGAATTAATTTAATGACTGGAAAATATTTTAATGAACAAGGATTTAATGTTTATTTCATTGACTTACCAGGCCATGGAAGGTCAAGTGGTGACCGTGGGTATATACCACTTTTTGAAGATTATGAAATGGTTGTAAAAGAATTTTCAAAATTAATACAAAAGAGTGATGTATTTGTTTCCGAACAACTTCCGCTTTATCTTATTGGATTTTCTATTGGAGGATTAATTGTTAGTAGAATTGCATCTGACAAAAAAGCATCACAATTATACAAAGCTATTATTTCTATTAACCCACCATATTGGATCAATGTTTGGTATGTTTATATTTTTTATTACTTTGCCTTACTCTTTGCTTTCTTCTTTCCTTCTTTTACAGTTCATTATATTAACGAATCTCTCTTTAATAATAAAGAGGTTGCCTCAAAATTTTTTAAAGACCCTTATTTATTAAAATCAAATAACCTTCATGTATGTCTTGAAATGGTTCGTGCTGGTCTTGAAGATGTTAATAAATCTGAACATATTCCATTCCTTCTAATTCAATCATCCTGTGACTCAATAGTAAATCCTAAAGGAGCTTTGATAAAATCCTACCACTTCCACAACTCTAAGAGTTTGTTTGTTTTAGTGCCAAAACAAAATCATATGCTCTTTGAAGAAGACTTTTCTTCAGTTCACTCAACAATGAATAAATGGATTCTTTCACTTTAACTTCACAAGTTTTATTTTTTCTTTTTGCCACAGAAACAGAAGATGTTCTGATATGGTGTGAAGTAATGAGTTGATAAGATTTATTAATTTATTCCTTGATTTTATTTTTTTTTTAAAGAATACGAACTCAGAAAATATCTTAAAATAATTTAATTAGCAGCAATGAAACTGTCTAATATCTTTAATACAATTATTGGTTTTGTATTGCTTTATGTTGTAATGACACACTCTATTAGATACCAACAAAGGGATGAATTTTCTTTATTAATGAAGGCAAAAGTTGACACATTTCATGTTTTAAACTTTCTTCAAATAGACCAGTTAAAAGGAAATTATACTAGTGTTTGTTGTTATTGTTTATATTTTTTTTTAAATGTAAATATAACATAGTAGTTAATATCAAGCTTATGTGCAGTTTTGATTTGTTTGTTATTATCTGTATTCAAAAACTCATTTATTTTAACTCTCTTGTTGGTTGCAACAACAATCATTTTCCATATTTCCGTATTAACTCTTCAAACAAGTGAATTTGCACTACCAATTTCTGGTGTATTGCAGATTATTATTAATTCAAGTAAACAACCACTTCTTGTTATTTCAAAACAAATACTTTCATTCTTTACATTATTATCATCTACATTCCCAATTATTCAACCTTATATGATTTCTTGGATTAGTGCAATTGATAACTATGAATTTCCAGCTATTCTTTTAATTGTCCTTGGTTACAGTTTGATTAACAAAAAATTACAACTTCTTTCATGCATTTATGTACCTATAATTATTACACTCATTATTGGAATTCCATTAACAATTGTTTATGCTTTACAAAACTCATTCTTAACATCTATCCAATTACTTATTGGAACTGTTATTTTCTTAGTTTTCTTCTTTAATGGACTTCTTCAAATAGAATTAATCCCACTTGCACCAGTCTATTATATTTCAATTGTTCTTGTTGCCCAATCTTGTGTTTCATTTGTTACCTCTTATTATAGTCTTACTTCTCTTCAAGCTGATTGTTTATTTGTTGCTCTTTACATCGTTTTATTCTGTTTAGTTCTCTTTAAGAAATTTGGTACTTCATTAATTCCAACTCTCCTAATGTTCTTTGCAATAAGCAAATTATTAGGATTCACATTATCCATTGAATATTTGGTCCCAATATTCTTTTTAGTACATGCTTTTTGTTCATGTTGAACTTAATTTGAATCCTTTTTTATTAATAACACAATTTCATTATTTGTGTTATTTTATTTTTTGTTTTTAAAATAATATTAAATTATAATTTAATTTATTATATTTTTAATGAATAAAATTGTTTTTATTTTGTTAAATATTTTCAAGATATATCATCTCGAAGTTATTAGAATCCTTAATGGAGTGTGTCATTGGTATTGATTTAGGAACTACCTTCTCATGTATGGCAGTCTGGAAAGAAAATTCAAAGAGAGTTGAGATTATTACTAATAGACAAGGAAAAGAAATAACACCATCAGTTATAGCGTTTACTGATAAACAACGATTAATTGGAGAAGAGGCAATAAACTGTACTGGGACAATAGTATTTGATGTTAAAAGGTTGATTGGAAGAAAATATAATGACCCAGAATTACAAAAAGACTTAAAATATATTACATACTCAATAAAAGATAATGGAAAAAATGAGCCTATAATTGAAGTTCCTTATATGAATGTTTTAAGTGCTTTTAGACCAGAAGATATAAGTGCAATGCTACTAAGAAGATTTAAAGAAATTGCAAGTGATGCAATGGGAAGAGATGTAAAGAAAGCTATTATAACTGTCCCTGCATATTTTAATGATTCTCAACGAGAATCAACTAAAAATGCTGGTAAAATTGCAGGATTTGATGTTATGAGAATTATTAATGAACCAACAGCAGCTGCAATTGCTTATGGATTTGAACAAAATATCAAAGATAAAAGTAATATTCTTGTCTTTGATCTTGGAGGAGGAACATTTGACGTCACACTATTATCTATTGACAATGGAGAATATAAAGTCATTGCCACAGATGGAGATACTCATCTTGGAGGAAATGACTTTGATACAAAATTACTTGAACTAGTTATTAATAAATGGAAAGAAGAAGATAAAGATTTTGTGGGACAACTCACAAAGAAACAAATCTATAAACTACGTAAGAGATGTGAAACTGCAAAAATTATTCTTTCTAATAAACTAGAAACTAGAATTGATATTACTGATTTCTATGATGATGCTGAAGAAGAAGAAGACGATGATAGAATATGTGAATTAGTTATTACTAGGGAGGAGTTTGAAAATGTTAATAAAGAATTGTTTTCAAGATGTTTCATTTCAGTAGAAAAGGTGTTACAAGTAACACAAGTTAAAGCAAAAGATGTTAGTGAAGTTGTATTAGTTGGTGGATCAACAAAAATTCCTAAAATCGAACAAATGGTAAGTCAATTCTTTGGTAGAAAACCATGTAAAAGTATTGATCCAGATAAGGCAGTGGCAGTTGGAGCAGCACTTCAAGGTGCATCTATGATAGGACAAATGCAAGAAAATAAAGTTATATTAAAAGATGTAACAGCACTGGGATTAGGAATTGAAATAAAAGATACAGAAATGAATGTTGTAATTCCACGATATTCACCATTACCAAGTAAAGAATCTCGAATATTTGTTACGAATCAAGATAATCAAGAAATAGCGAGATTTTCTGTATTTGAAGGAGAAAGTAAAAAAACAGAAGAAAATAATTATCTTGATGGATTTACAATCTCAGGACTTCCAAGAATGAAGAAAGGATTAGTTAAATTTAAAGTTACTTTTAATGTTGATATAAATGGAATGTTATCAGTATCTGCAGTTGTTGTTGAACCTAAAGCATTTAGTGATCTTCAAGGTCATTGTAATGTTCAAACACAAAGAGAAAGAAGATCAGATGAATCTATAGAAATAGGAAGAAAACGTATTGATGAAATGGATAAAGCAGATGAAGAGAATAGAAAGAAGTCATTAGCACTACAACGATATAAAAGATTAATAAAATTATATCAAGAGAAAAGCAAAACTAATAAAAAATTAGAAGAAATAAAAGAACATCTTCAACAATGGTGGAATGAATCATATAATAAAACTGAAAGTAAAGAATTAAATGAGCAATTAGAATATTATCAAAGTCAATTAAATAATTTGTAATTTTTTATATATTGACATTAATTATAATCTTTTTAACTTAAGAGTAGAAATTTATTTATAACATTTATTAATAATGATAAAATCTAAATTAAAATATACCTTTTATTAGTTTTATTTTATTCAATTTTCTAAATAAACTTAAAGTATTAATTATTGACAAATAACATACTCCTTTTGGAATATTAATATCTATTAATTTAAAATATCTTTTTTGTAAAAATATTTCTGGTTTGTTGAAATAAAATAAAAGCATTTAATTAAGTATTAATAGAATATTTTTACATTAAATGTTATTACTTTTTTTTATAAATAAGAATTAATTGGTTTTGTTGTCTCTTAATCTCATTCAATTAAAAAAATACTTCCAATGGAACAAACTTTAAGACTCTTTATAAGAAAAGGGCATTAAACAAAAGAGTTAATGACTCTCAAAATGTTAATTATTAGTATAACTTTTATTTTTAAATGAAACCAGATAATAATTAATAGTTAAAAGCGTGTTACAAATGTGTTAAATGATTAACACTAAATGCTTCAATAAATTATTAATCATCTTTTTTATTACTTAATGTACTAATCAATTAAAAAATTTAATGAAATTACAAAAAAGAAATCTTCAACAGTGAAATGTTCATAAAGAACTAATAATTTAACTTTATTGATAAGTCAAGTTAATCTCATTCATGTCTACCACAACACCACTGAATGTTGAAAAAGAAGAACCTAAGTATATTGCTATGAGAAATAAGCTTATTGAAATTTCTCGACAATTAACAATAGCAAAAAAGTTATTACTTCAACACTGTCCTGAAAGATTAGACTCAGAAGGGAATGTCCTCAAAAATTACAAAAGTAAAAAAGAAAAGAAACCTAAAAAAAATCAGATATCTTCTAACAGACGAGTATTTGTTAAAAAATCTTCTATCTTTGAATTTAGTAAAAATGTTGGTGGGTGCAATGTTATTACTCGTCAGTTAACTAAAACTGCATCTGAATTAGATAAATTCGATAAAACTACTTCACTTTCAACTAAAAGATACAAATTTAAAAATAATGAAGTAGCGCATTGTTATGGTTGTAATAAACTTTGTGCTTCAATGCATCCTGTGTACGTCTACTCATGTAGAAATTGTGGTGAGTTATTCCAACAAAACAGAAATTTAACAAGAGACTTATCTAATACAGTGTCATTGGTTATTGGTTGTAGAACTAAATTAGGACATCAAGTTACTTTAAAATTACTTCGAGCTGGTAGTACTGTGATTGGAACAACAAGATATCCTGAAGATACAAAAATTTTATTTTCTCAGTACGAAGATTACGAAATATTCAAAGACCGATTAATCATTTATAATAAAGGATTAGATCTTGACACCAACCATTTAGAAAATAATTTTAGAGACCTTAAAGAATTCATTGAACAAAAATATGGACATTTAAATCATTTTATTTTCTGTGCTGCTCAAACTATTCGAGTAAGAGAAAAAGAACGAAATAGAGTAAAAGAAGAAATGAAAGAAACAAACAGATATGGAGATGCAAAATTTGTAAAAGAGACTAATATAAATTCATGGAAAATGACAATAGAAGATTTAAATCAAAAAGAAATGGAAGAGGTAATAAGAATTAATTCTATTGCACCAACGTTATTAACTAAAATGTTGATTCCATTATTAAAAAAGTCAACAATCATACCATACATTATTTTTGTACATGCAAGGGAAGGTGTTTTTCAGTGTCATAAAACAAAATATCATATTCATACAAATATGGCTAAGGCATCATTGGCAATGCTTACATTATGTCTTTGTTCAAGTAATATAATAACGGAAAACGGATTACCATTTTCTGTTCATGGATGTGATCCTGGATGGATTTCAGTTGATGAATATTACGAAAATGATAAACCATTTGAAGTTGCACCTTTAGATGAAGTTGATGGAGCCTCAAGGGTCTTATATCCATTATTTAAAGAATTAAGAAGTGAATCAAAAACACGCAGACATTATACCAACTTAACTTTTTAAAGTTTTATAATTTATTAATTCAGATTATATCTTATTTGAACCAATAAAAATAACAAATCAAGCACTGCAAATTAAGTTTATTTCTTCTTATCTGAAATCTTCTTGCTATAGAAGTCAAGTTCTTTACCTTCAAGGATATATCCTTCAACTGATCCAGTTTGTCCTGGTCTGGAAGAAATACATGCAAGAATTCTTCCACTTTGGAATCCTTCTAATAATGCTTCATCAAATTTCATGTTCTTTAATACTTCTAATTTCTTTGCATATTTCTTTTGCATAGTCTTAGTTGGATTCATAAGTGCTACTTGAGTTTGAGCAATTTGATGTGCAATACTCTTTTCTTTGTTTTCTTCTTCCTTTGGAATAACAACCTTCTTTTCAGTTTTGAATGTAGCTGATTCGAGTGATTTATAATATTCAGTTGATGCAATATCTTTTCCATAGAATTTAAGGAACCATAATCTGAATGGAGCTGGATCAATTTCAATAATAGCACCCTTAACTAAAGTATTGGTTCTGACAAAATCATTGTCAGAAGCATTATAAACGACATTAAGAATCTTAGTACCTTTGGTGATAGATTGAGATGCCCATGAGAAGTTTCCATTTTCTAATCTCAATGCTCTTCTTTTAATAATTCCATATCTGCATCTAACATCATGAACTCTAATAGCACCGAGTCTAGTATTGGCTGGTTGTCTTCCCATGGTATTCTTTTTCTTTTTTTGCATACTATTCTTCTTTCCTCCAGTAGCTCTTCTTTTATGTCTTGAATCTCTTGTAATTCCCATGATGCAGTCTTGACTATACAGTTCAGTTCATTCAAGCAGATGGAGGGTTTATTCCAGGGTATTTACTATTTTTTTTATAATTTTATTATTTTTTTATTAGAAAATCATAAAAAATAAAAGGAAGTATTTGTTTATTATTTTTTAGTTTTTTCAATTTTTTTTATTTTGTATTTTTTGGTTCATCAATAACTTTTGAATATTAACTCATAATTTTTAAAATAATGGAAGAAGACAAAAGAACTATAATAGAAAGTGGGAAAATTCGTTCTATATCTTATGTCCGTGATGTTTCCAGTAAAAGTGATGGATGTTATATGTTTAAACAAGGGAAAAGTTGTATAATTTCAGGAGTTAATGCACCTCGTGATTGTCCTAAAAGAGAGGCTAATCCAGATCGAGCAGTTGTCAAAGTAGAAGTTTATGAACGATGTTCTAGTTTTGATAGTCAAAGAAGAACTGAATTAGAAGAGTTTATCAAAAGTGGAGTTGAGTGGACTGTTATTAGTGAACAATATCCTAATGGATTAATTAATGTCTGTAATCAAATAGTTAAAGATGATGGTTCAATTGAAGCTGTTACAATGAATGCTGCAATGTGTGCACTTTTATTTAGTGGTGTAGATATGAAAGGGATAGTTGTAGGAATGTGTGTAGCTGGAAAGATAGATAATAATGGAACAATTGAAATAGTTATTGACCCAGATGATTCAATTAGTTACAAATGGAAACTATTTACAATTTGGGATACTATTAAAGGAGAAATAGTAGCAATGAAAATGAAAGGAAAATGTAGTGATGATCAATTAAAAATGAGTATGGATATTTCTAAAAAGAATGCAGTTAAAATGGTCAAAGCTATTAAAATGGTGATAGAAAAACAATATCCTCATTGATTGGTTTATAAGTACTTCTGTTAAAACTAAAACAATTTAAATTTAATATACTTCTTACATTACATCAACAATAGTATAAATTATTCATAAAAATATTTTGTATGTTTTTAGTCAATGATTAAAGCTTATTAAGATATTTACCAAACTTAGAAAATAAATTCTTTGATAAAGGGTTATTGTTCAATTCCTTTAAAATAAACAAAAAAAGATTTCATTTTTGAAATAATATTATTTTTAATTGTGTAAAAAGAAAAGAATTTCATTAAAATTATTACTTAATTGGAATTAATAAAATAGTTGTAATTATTATTATTGAATTAATAATTAAGTTTTTTGAGAATACAACAAAAATGTGTTTATGACTGAATTATCTGAATATTTTATATAAATTTAATAATAAACTGTTATTCACAAAGAAAAAATAGCTTAAAACTTTATTAATTTAAACTAATTTCTTGATTTAATATTGAACTTAGATAAAATTTAATTTTTTCTAAATAATATTAACTCAGTTATTTGGTTCTATGAGGGTGTAGTATTTCTTTGATAAGTCTACTGCACTAATAACTTTTTCAAGAACTTTAATATTTTCTATTTTTAATTTGCCTGATGAAATTAAAGTATTTAATGGCATAGCCTTAGCAAAAGAAGCTAAAATTAATGCTTTAGGACCAGTAACTGAAGCAGTATAATCAGAAGGTAATGTTCGAGTATGTAAGACACCATTGCTAATAATTAATGTAACACATTCATTAGTATCAACAGCTCTAAGTTGAATAGAATCATCAACACCTTCAATCAGCTGAGGATTAACAGAAACACAAAGTAAATCACTAATAGCAGTTAATGGAAGTGTTGCTGGAGGAATAGCAGAAGGTGATGGTTGTTTATTTTGTTTTCTTCTCAATTCAAATGCACCAGTAGCGTAAATGTATTTCCAAGCAAGACATTCTTGTGTGTAACTTAATTGGTCATATGTTTTAGCAAGTAATTCTCTTCCTTCTTCATTTGACGGATTAGCAAATACTAAATGATTTAATATAGTAGCCGCCCAACGATATTCTCCATTATCAAATGCTTCTTTCCCAATTTTTAAAGTATTTTCTTCTCCACCAAATGCGTTAATATATTTGATGGCTTGTTCTTTTGGTGGTAATTCATTTAAATGAGCAGGATTACCATCGTACCATCCAATATATAGTTGATACTGAGATTTAATATTATGATTTAATGCTCCATATAAATCTCTACAACACTGTTCATTAGCAAGGTTTTTAGGTAATTGAATAAGTTCAGCCATTTCATTTGGTGTATATCCAAGGTTTGCATAACGTAATGTTTGGTCATGAATAAATTTGTAAACATCTCTTTTTACTTTCCAGAAATGGTTAATTTTTTCATTCCCTTCTATGTGCCATCCATGGCCTCCTAAATGATATTGGACATCTTTACCATATTTTGTTATTACTTTATCAATATATTCACTCCAAATCTTTCCACTTCTTACTTTAGCACCTCTTAATGTTCCTAAATTATGTTGTGCATGCATCATATTATCTGCGGCTTCTAAAATATGATATTGAGGAATATATATCATCATATTTGATGGTGCTTCTGTGTTCGGAGTTAAAATAAAGTCCATAATAATTCCATCAACAGCAAAAGTACAATCTTCTTTAACAACGCATGTATTTTTTGATTTTGGGAATGATGTTGTTGGTTGTTGTGGAGTAGTAGAATTTGTTTGTGGTGGAAGTTTACCTTCCATTTTTAACTTTTCTATCATTAAAGCCTTCCTATAACCTAAACCCCACATATAATCTGCTCTTCTTCCCATAATTGGTGCAGCAAGAACGTTTTCATCAATAAACGAATCCATGAAATTACTTGGAAGATATAGTGGTGTTTCTTCATTTCCAACTGCTGCATAACCACCAAAATGGTCAAAATGAGAATGAGTAATAATAATAGATGACACAGGCATATCTTCTACAGTAGTTTTAATTAACTCAAATGCTCTTTTACAAGATGGAATAGATGACATACAATCAATAACAATCCAACCAGTTTGTCCTCTAATAACAGTAAAATTAGCCATATCAATAGATTTACCTCTCACTTGATAAACTTTCTTTGGAATAATCTCAAAAACACCTTCAAGACTATCAATACAAGAATTTTTCCAATATGATGGATTTGATGTTGAGGGGCATTCTTGGTTAATTTGTTCAATACTCTTTCTTGACTTAACTAATTCTTCAAAATTTAATTCATTTCTTTTTCCATTACTATCAGCATAATATCCTTTCATGGCATCTAAATATTCTTCTTTTCCATTCCAATTAAATTTTTGATTAAACTCTTGGTTCCTTTTACAAGTATACTGACTAGCCATTAAATGAATTGAATAAAAATTTTTCAGTTTTAATTGTTTTAGAATCAAATTTTTTTTTATTTTTCTAATGTTTTAGAAAACTCAATCACTTTCATTTTATGAGCAAAATACAAGCTATCCCTTGGGTTGAAAAATATAGACCAAAACTTCTTGACGAAATCATTGGTAATGTTGATATTATTAAAACACTAAAAAGTTTTCGGGATTCTAAACAATTTCCTCATTTACTATTATGTGGTCAACCAGGAATTGGTAAAACAACTTCAATTCATTGTTTAGCTCATGAATTGTTAAAAGATAGGTATAAAGAAGCTGTCCTTGAACTGAATGCATCTGATGAACGTGGAATAGAAACTATTCGTTCTACAATAAAATCTTTTTGTGAAAAGAAGTTAGTATTACCTGATAATTTACCAAAAATTGTTATATTAGACGAAGCAGATTCAATGACAACAGCTGCTTTTCAAGCCTTACGTAGGACAATGGAAATACACTCTAAAACAACAAGATTTGTTCTTGCTTGTAATACTCCAGAAAAGATTATTGAACCTATTCAATCAAGATGTGCAAGACTAACATTTAGACCGTTAGGAGAAGAAGAACTTATGAATAGAATTAAAGAAATAGCTCGTTGTGAAAATGTTGATATTGAAGACGATGCTGTCAAAGCGCTTGAAATCGTTTCTGAAGGTGATATGCGTAAAGCAATTAATGCACTTCAAACGTGTGCTATCATTCAAGGGAGAATCACTAAAGAACAAGTCTATCAACGAAATGATCTTCCATCAGCAGATAATATTATTCAAGCTATTCAGTTATGTCTCAAGAAAGATTTTGATGGTGCATTAATTGAAATCAAGAAAGTTCAACAACTCGGATTTGATGGAAATGATATAATGGATATGATTGTAAGAATGTTTTCTAAAATTGATGCAAGTGAAGAAATAAGAGTACGTCTTTATGAAATAGCAGCACCTTTTCTTATTCATAGAGTAAATTCTAATGTTCAAGTTTATGGGTTAATGGCAAAAATTTGTTCAATTTAATTGAGGGATTTGGTTTTTATTGTTTACTAAAATTAAAATAAAATTTAACAAGTAAATTTTATTTCTTTTCATAAACTCTTTTCTTTTGACTCTTTTTTCTTTTCGTTGGTGTTACATCATTCTTCTTTGGTTTTTTTAAATGTTTTTCTAATCTTTTGCGAAGAACTTCTATTGTACCTTGTGTCTTTAATCCCTCTCTTCGTAAAGCTTGTCTAATTTCCCATAATCTCATTTTTTCTGTATCTATCTGTTGTTTGTGAGAAGAAGAAAAAAGTTGGTCTAGTGATACAGTAAAATCTCCTTTCAATGGAGAGAGAGTAACTTCTTCAGCATCCTTGAACTAACAAATTGGTACTTTTTATAAATAAATACAATGATTAAAAACAACAAACTTCTGCACTAAGACGAGGTCTTTTTTCCATAAAACTTGAAATTGGGGGATCATCTGGATTATATTGAATAGTAATAACATCACCTTTAAATGTGACATGAGTTTCAATAGAGATTGACATGATCTAATCTTTTTAAGATAAAATACATAAAAAGAAATAATCAGAAAAGAGATGATAAACAAATTGAATTATGAATTTAAAATGTTATTTTTTATCTTCCTTTAATATGAAGGAATAACAATCGTTCTTATAATCGACACATCGAATTCCTGTAACAGAAGAGAGTTGAATCTGATCTAACTTTTCAAAAATTATTAATTCTTCTAGTTTTACTCTAGTTAATATTAAAGAGTATAAACATTTTATATTTTTAGTTTGAATTTTTCCAACAGAACAATTTGAAGCTGTAAATTCATGTAATGAATGAGGTGGGTTAACAATTCCTTCAACCCCATCTACATCAAGTCGAGTTAAAGAAGTAAAAGTTCGAAGACCATTAATTCCAATTGGAGAAATAAAAGAATCAATATCACAAAAATTTACAACTTTTAATTCTTTTAATGAAATAGGAAGATTAATTTTTCTTTTTGTTTTATGACCAATCAGTGTTAATCCAAGAAGATTTAAACTAGACAAGTCTATAACTTTTGCTTTTTTTAATATAGACGTTTCTTCATAAGTGAAGTATTGAATTAATTTCATTGAATTAATGTTTTGTTTAAAAATTCCTTTAAAGATTAATCTTGTTGTATCAAATAATTCTTCTGAAATAATGTATGGTAAATATAAATTTGTTAATAAAGAAAATTCTTTAAATTTATTTAATTGAGATGGAAATGGGCAAAATAAAATAACCTTTTTTTGTAATACTAATGGAAATACATGAGAGTTTAGTTCTTTTAAAGAATATAAACAACATAAAATATTTGGCTGTAAGGATAATTCTTGAATGACTTTAAAATTAAATGAAATACATTTAAGAATAATTTGAATAGAATTGCATTTTTCAATGTATGAATAAAGTGGTGATATCATTGAACCATTTAAATCAACATCAGTTAGAATTAATTGTTTTAAAGAAAAATGATTAAAAAGATGTTCTATTGGATAATTTATATTAATTTTATTAAATAAGCCTAGTGGTACTGATAGTTTTTTAAGATTGCTTGACTCTCTTAAAATAATTAATAAAGTATCTATGTCTGTTTCTTTTAATGTTAATGAAACAACATCTTTAGCAATCAAATGATAAAATTTATTTTTATTATAATCATGCCAAGTACTAAATGAAACATCAAAAGATGCATATTGTAATGTTCTTTTTTTCCATTTTTTATCACTAAGAGTATGAATTAACTCATTCATTCCACCTCTTAACAAATCTGTTTTACAAAATAATTTTACTTCTTTTTTACATAAAAAAAAATTTTTATGTGGATTTCTTGGTGCTTCTTGAATAGCCTTTTTTATTTTTTTGTTTACAAACAAAAGGTCAAACACACAAGTAATAGGACAATATAATACAACACTTTTTAATTCTTCTTCATTTAAAGGAGATTTAATGTTTTTTTGCATAAATGATAGAATAAATTCTTTTAAGTTCTTTTGTGAGATATAAAAATCTTTTCAAATAATAGAAATAAAAGAAATGAAAAGACACAAAAAAAAAGATTGTTTGCGAGAAAAAATTGGATTACATTTTTAGAAGAAAAGTAATGGAGAATAGATTAAATAGTATTTTGATCTAATTTGTTTAAACGAGTCATTTCTAATATTTGATATAATGGCTCATCAGAATTAGTTTGTTCCCATTGTTTATAATCACTCTTTTCTATTTCATAATCTTGAAGTGATGGAACAATATAAATTGATTTTTTCTTATCTTCATCATTTTCAAATCCTTTTTCTTTGACTTTTTTAATAGAAGAAATACGTGAATCAATTTTATCAATAATTTTTTGGTCTTCTTTAATCATATCTATTTCTTTTGTTGAAATTCTTTTGTAAATATCCATTTCTTTTGGGAGGAGTGAATGTTTTTTAATTCTATTTCTTGAAGGAGATACAGTGCATCGATATAACAATAGTTCTTGGAAAAACATTCTAACGTAATGGTTCCAATGACAGAATAATGTATTAAATAATTTATGAGATAAAACAAAATTGAATATTACTTTCTTCCTTAATTCACATGGAAGAATAGGGATGACTTGATAAATCATACTAATAGTTAAACATATTAATGCATAACTATCAGAAGCAATAATACAAGAATGAATTGATTCAAATAAACTAAAATCAAAACAATCTAAAATAATACCTTCATGTCCAAAGTATGTATAAATGAAATGTTCAATAATCAAAAGTTCACCCATTCCATCAATATCATATAAATTAGTTTTTTTAATTTTTTCTGTAATAACTTTTTTATATATTTCAATATCAATACAACTAAATGACCCATATGCTTCTGCAATAATATAAATAGGTGTTATTAATTCTTCACTTGGAATTTCAAAAATATTCATTAGTTCATTGCTAAATAATAAATATCCTGGATATTCTTTGATATTACTTATAATTTCTTTTCTTATATATTCTCCCCAACATCTAATATATTCTACAGCAAAACCACTTCTTGCTTCAAAATGAATAAGCCATTTATTATCCATTGATGAAATTGCATTGTTTAATTTTTCTGCATGAGAACTTTTAGATGAAATATAATTTGAATAACTTTCCCATTTCTTAAATAATGGATAATTTTCTTTTAATTCTTCTGTTAATATAATTCCACCTTTTTCTCCTATTTTTCCTCCGTTTAAATAATTTAATGTTTCTAATATCCCTTCATATAAATCAGGTATTCTTATTGAAATTAATACAAATAATCTAGCTGCTTCTTCATAATAATCTGCTGGAAGAGGTTTTATTGTTGTAGAAAATTGAAAAGTACTTAACTTTTTCTTTTTCTTTGAAGGAGGAATAAGAGATCCAGTTTTAACTTTTTATCTTTCTTTTCATATTGAGTTATTTCATCAGATATATTAAGTGATAACAATAAATAAAGTGCTGTCTTTGCTAATGCATTATAATATGCATCTAATAACTTTTCTGTTTGTTGTGGTACTTCATCTGGAGCGGGAAAATCAGCTAATGTTAATGGTTGTATTTGATTAATATTCATTATCCTAACAATTACAATAAAGAGTTCTGGCATTAAATTATTTTTTGGTAATCTAATAAGATATTCTACAATACTTGCCCATAATGAAATAATTTCATTTATTAATTCACATGAAAATGTTATTTCACTATTATTTTGTTCTAGCATTAATTGATTAAATTTTTTTAAATAATGTTCTACTTTATCTAATCCTTTTATATTTGAACTTGAATGTGACCTTTCAACTTTACATTCTCCAAGTGCTTTTTCAAACTTCTTACAATTCCTTTGTAATTTCTTTAATTGTCCCTTTTTGTCCTTCTCTGACATTTAATCTCGTTTAAAAATATTTGTTCTTTTTTATTTTTTTTTCTGTTTAACACTTTCTTTTTTTATTAAAGTTCTTGTCTATTTATAGAAACATTCATTTAGATTTTTATTATTTCTATTTCTATGTCAATACCTGTCTATTTCACGACAACTTCACTTCACTTTGATATTGTTAACAAGCACTGAATTCTTTAATCTCTCAAACAACAATACTAAAATAACAAAAAATTACAAAATAAAACTATTAATTATTTTAAAATATTTTATTGTATAAACTAACAAAAAAAATAAAGAAAAATTTTGAAGAGAAAAAAACTAAAAATAATAAAAAGATCTGTTTAAATGAGTGACCAGAAATCAACCAAACCAATATATACAACTGAAGAAGAAGAAATAAATTTTAGAGTTAATTCAATAAAACAAAGTGATATAAAAATGAATAAAGAATTAGATAATGAGAAAATACATGAAGCCATAGAAACGGCATATAATATTGCTGACCATTTAAGAACAATTACACTAACCCCCAAATTATATTACTCGTTATATATAGAAATTCAAACAATATTTACAACATTAATATCAAGAATTTGTGAAATAAAACAAAAGTCTATATTAAAATTATATGAAAGAGTTCAGTACTATTCACACGTAGTTCCAAGATTATATCTTATGTGTACAATCGGTTCTATTTGTATTGCAAAAAAAGAAGTACAAATAACATTATTGTTAAATGATTTATTAGAAATGTGTAAATGTGTTCAACATCCATCAAAAGGATTGTTTTTAAGAAGTTATTTATTATATGTTATTAAAAACTATTTACCAACAACATTAATAGAAAATAATAAAACTGAAGGCTCGTTAGATGATTCAATTCAATTTTTATTAACAAATTTTATTGAAATGAATAAATTAAATATTAGATTAGCACAAAGACAACAAGAAAATCAAGTTCAATTATGTCAATTAGTTGCTATGAATTTAAGTATTTTATCAAATTTAGATATCCCACAAAATACTTATAAAACAATTATTTTACCTCAAATTTTACAACAAATTATTTTATGTGGTGATGTCCATTCTCAAACTTATCTTATTGACGCTGTTATTCAAGCGTTTCCTGGTAAATTTCAATTATTAACACTTAAACCAATTCTTAGAACAATTGTTACTTCACAAAATGGAGTTAATATCGTTGAATTATTAAAATCATTAATCAAACAATTAATTAATTATATTATTATTGAAAAAACTGATGAAACTGATATTTATCCTTTATTTGATAATTCTTTAAAAGACGCTTTAAAACATGAAGAAAATAATAAAAAAGAATTTATTGGATTACTTCCATTATATATTGAATTATTAGAGCACTGGTATATAAAATGATACTTTGAAATTTATTAGTAATTAATTATTGATATAATCATTTTATAGTAGTCTCTACTCAGATT
>NW_001856062.1:0-1571 GCF_000209125.1 Entamoeba dispar SAW760
AATTAATAAAAACATAACTACTAAAATTACAATTATATTTCAATAAAATAATACAATCACTTATTATTAAAAATATCAATCATTTAACTCTTGAAATTATTATAATAAACAAAGAACATATTAAATTCACACAATTAAACAAATTTCATTATTAATAATATTAAATATGATTATATTTAATTATTGTATTGTATTTAATACAAATAATATAAAATATTTATGAAATAGAAATGTTCAATTTGAATAATAAAAGATATTTGTCATTATATCATTTTGATTATTCATTTTAATTAAATATTCTTACTATTGATTTAACTGAATAATGGTGTGTTAACAATTATTATGATTATTATTTGAAATACAAATGTTTTGAAGAATCAAATAACAATAATTTCATTTGTTTTTTGTCGTTTTTATTTTTGTTGTTTTATTTATTTTTGTGTTTATTGGTTTGTTGTTATTTATTTATTGTGTTATTAATAAACCATTTTAAAATTATTTATTTTTAATTTATTTAAATTATTTTAAACATCTCTTTACCCCCTTTTCATAAAAATATGAAGTTATGAGAAGATGATATGATGAAATAGAATAAGTATGTTAATCATTATAAAACCATAATAAAATGATAGTTAATGAGAATGAAAGAATATGTTTTCTATCATCAAATTAATTATCGATAATTATTCTCATTTAAATATGTTTCAATTAAATTAAATATGAACAAACCATATTCACTTTATTTTCTTAAACAATCATTTAATGTTAATATTTTAACAATCAAATTTTTCTAATTGAAATTTAAGAAATATTTGATTTCATTGAATGATAATAAGAAAGAAATAATAATCCTTTTCATCATTAATTCATACAAATAAATTAAAATAAATTATATAAAATTATTATATTCTAAAAATAAAAGACTAACAAAAAACAAAGAAAAGTGTAAAATAACTCAAATAAACAAACACAATGTGGTTTTGTTTATTACTTCTATTTATTTTATTTTGTAATGGTGAATATTGTCAAAAAGTTGAAGGGAACGATTTTATAATCTATGTAAATGCTAGTTGTACTGATTCTACTTTAACTTCAAATAAATTAACAGGAGATTATACTAATTATTCATCAGTTATTTTTTCAGTTAATAATTATAGAGTATTTTCTTTTGGTTCAAGAGATAATACATTTAAAGCAAATAAAGTTATTGTAAGATTAGAAGAAGGAAATAGCAATAATTATTATCTATACTTTAGAAGTATTGAAACAAATTTTGAACTTGAATTAACCAAAAATTCTTATTCATTTGAAAAAGTTTATTTTGATTTCTATAATGGAAATAGTCCAACAAGAATAACTGGAGATGTTGGTGAGTTGTGGGTTGGTGGAAATGATTTTTATGATTATAATTACCATTTACCTATTCAACGTACTTATATTAATTCAAATCCTATTAATTTAAAATTTAGTTCTAATAATGGTATATGGTATTTAATATCATCATATGAAGGATCAATCAATAAAATAACAACAAAATTTTCAAATGATAAATACTTCAATCAAACATGTGG
>NW_001856062.1:1671-6032 GCF_000209125.1 Entamoeba dispar SAW760
AAAAAAAACAAAAGAATGTATGAATGTGAAAAAGGATATTATCTTAATTTAAATACAAAAACATGTGAAGTACTCAAAAATGGATGTAAAATGGAAATGAAACATATTGTTATCAATGTAAAGAAGGATTTATTAAAGAAAATGGAGAATGTAAAAAAATTGATAATAAATGTAAAAAATCAGAAAGAAATTATTGTTTAAAATGTTCAAATGGATATAAAATACAAAATAATCAATGTAATGGAGATAATGAGATCAATGTTATTATGAAGGAAATAAATGTGTATCATGTTCAAATGGATATACATTAAACAATGGAAAATGTTCAAATAAAGAAAAGAATCAAAATGGAAAGAATGAAGAAATATATTGTGAAAATGGAAAATACATCAATAATAATAAATGTATAGAATGTTCAAAATCAGAAATATGTCAAACAAATGATATTGAAATAAAATGTAAATATGAAGAATATTTAGATAATAATAAATGTATAAATAAAACATGTGAAGAAGATATGATAAAAGATCAAAATGGAAAATGTAATAATAATAATAATATTGAATATTGTTTAAATAAATCATATGTTAATGGAAAATGTGTTGAATGTTTAAATACATATTCACCTAATTTGAAGGGAGAATGTATTAATACAAAAATAGAATATTGTGAAGAACAAAATGGATATGGATGTAAAAGATGTGAAGAAGGATATTATTTAACAAAAGATAAGAAATGTTTAAAATGTGATAGTAATTGTGAAACATGTTATGGAATATCTACATATTGTATGAGTTGTTCTAATGATAAATATTTAAGAAATGATAAAACATGTCAATCAAATGAAGAATTAAATGGAACATGTTTACAAATATTAGCAGATGGAAGTGGATGTGGAATATGTAAGAATGGATATTATAGAAATGGGAAAGGATGTTCAAAATGTGAAAAAGAATGTTTAACATGTAATCAAAAAGATAAATGTATAATATGTGGAGAAGGATATTTTATGAGTTCAACAGGAATATGTAAATCAACAACAACAATTAAAGGATGTAAAGGAGAAATAGATAAAGAATATGGATGTAGAGAATGTTTAACAGGATATTATTTAATAAATAAAGAATGTTCAAAATGTGGAAATAAATGTATAACATGTTTAAATGAGAAAGAATGTAATAAATGTGAAGAAGAATATATAATAATAAATAAAGAATGTATTCATTATTCAAATATTAATAAATGTAAAGAAACAAAAAATAATAAATGTTCAAAATGTTCATTTTGGTATGGAATCAATGAAGAAGGAACAAAATGTAATAAAGAAATGGTATGGTGGATGATAATGATAATTATCATCATTATACTTATTATCATCATTATAATAATTATAATTATAATAATAATGATTAATTACATTATAAAACGCAAAGAAAAGAAAGAACAAGAGAAAACAACAACAATATTTAAAATTTCACAATCAAATATCAAATTCATATCACTTGGAGATGGAATAATAACAAATAAAAAAGAAATAGAAATAGGAGAAGGAGAAAAAATTGAAGTAAATAAAGAAATTAGAGAATTAATATGTATTGGAAATGAAAATAAAGAAAAAAAGAAAATACAAATAAGTAGTAAAGAAGAAAATGAAAAATATTCAATTAGAATCAAACCAAATATTATTACAATTGAAGGAGGATATGCATGTGAATTTGAAATATTCATTACAATCAAATGTACTACTAAAATTAAAGAACAAATAATGATAATTAGTAAAACACTTAATAAAACACAAGAAGAAATAGTTAAAAGTATTTCAATTAAAGGAGAAACACAAATATCAACACGACTTGATCCAGATGAAATAAAAGAAGAACATAAAATAGGAGAAGGATCATTTGGAATTGTATATATCGGAGAATTTAGAGGGAATCAAGTAGCAATTAAGAAAATGAAACAAATTGATAAAGATGAAAATAAAATGAAAGAATTTGAGAAAGAAGTAATGATGTTAGATAAAATTCGAAGTGAATATATCATTCATTTTTATGGAGCAGTATTTATTCCTAATAAAATATGTATGGTAACAGAATATGCAAAATATGGATCAATACAAGATTTAATTAATAAAAGAACAAACACAGAAATACCAAATAAAATAAGAATTAAATTCATGCTAGATGGAGCAAAAGGAATTTCATATCTTCATTCAAATGGAATAATACATCGAGATATTAAACCAGATAATTTTCTTGTTATAACACTTGATGATAATATTGGAGTTAATTGTAAATTAACAGATTTTGGAAGTTCAAGAAACATCAATATGATGATGACAAATATGACATTCACAAAAGGGATAGGATCACCTATTTACATGGCACCAGAAGTACTTAATCGAGAACATTACAAAATGGAATCAGATATATATTCATATTCAATAACAATGTTAGAGATTATTACATGGCAAAATCCATTTCCTAAAGAAATATACAATTTTCCATGGGACATTGCAGATGCAATCACGTCAGGTAAAAGACCACCAATAATACAAGAAGTTAAAGAAGATATTAAAGAAATTATTGAAAAAACATGGAAACAAGAACCGAAAGAAAGAATAAGAATAGAAGAAGTAGTAAGAATGTTAGAAAGAATTGAAAATAAAGAATAAAACAAACATAAAAGAAATAGAATTAATATTTCATTTAATTCTATTAAACAATTTAATTTTATTAACATACTTTATCATTTCATTTAATTACAAATAAAGAAATGAACAATAAATAAATTAAAATAGAATTCATTCATTCAAAATAACGGGCAAAATAATTTGCATTAACAAAATAAATTAATTTTTATTATTTTGTTCTTAAAAATAAAAAATTAAATTAAATACTCATTCTATAATCATTTATATTTCTTTATATTTTATATCATTTTATGGTAAATTGTTCTGAATTATAAATGATTCAGAAATGATATTTGATTCAATGTAAGTATTTATTATTTTTATTATTATTTTATTTATGTATTTTATTATTTTTATATTTATATATTTTATTATTATATTTATTTCTATTATTGTATTATATATCATCATATTATCTCTTTATTATTATATTTATCATATTTTATTAGTTTTATATTCTTATTATTTATATTTTATTTTATATATTCATATATTTCTATTTATATATAATTTCTTATATATTAATACATTTCTTTATCTTATTTTCATTTTGATTATATTTTTATATTTTATATCTATTTTCTCTTTATATTTATTATTATTTTATTTATATTATATTAATTTTATTTATCATTTTATTTATATATTTTATTTATTATTATATCATTTCTTTTCTCTTATTATTTCTTTATTATTTATTTAATTTTTCTATCTTCTATCTATATCATATGAACGTAATACTTATTATATATTATATATTACTGTTATATACTAATCATATAACATCTATAACTAACTATATAATAAACAATGATAATAAATAATATATATAAATAAAAATTATAAAAATAAAAAAGAATAAAATAAATTATATCAATAAAATAATATTAAATAATTTATATCAATAAATTAAATAATTTTTATTTCATATTTCTAATTTCTGTAATAAAAAACACATCCTTTATTTCATCATTCTTTTCATCTTTTATTATCTCATTTTGAGTTATTCCTTTTTATCTTCTTTCATTTTATATTTTCAACATTCTACTTTTATTCTTTCATCTTCTTCTACTTCCTAATTTCAATTTATTCTTTTATATCATTCTTTCTCTTCATTTTTTTCTCTTATTTGTTTTTTTTTCGTGGACTAATCTTAAAAGAAATGTATAAATCAAAGAAAGTAAAATGAATATATAGAATGTGTTTATATGATAAGAAAGAAATTAAAGGGTACTGATTAATATCAATTAGAGAAGAATATGATATAGAATTAATTATAACAATGTAATTTAAATAGAGAGAATGAGATAAAATAAGATGAATAATTAAAAAGAAAATAAAGAGAAACAGAAAAACAAATTATTAAAATTATTATTATAAAAGAAACATTCAATCATTATTATTGAAAAATAGAAAAAAAATAATAATTATAGAAAATTATAAATGATTTGAATAGTTATATAATAGATAAAGAATTAACAAATAGAATAATGAATAAATATAAAAGAAAAAGATATGAAGAAGAAAAAATTATATAAAAAGAACCAACAAATGATTGAATAATAAAAATACAATTGAAACAATCAAATATTAGTAATGTGCCATTATGTGATAAAATAATAAATATAAATCATGTACTATTAAATATATTAAAATAAGAAATGTCATA
>NW_001856061.1:0-1998 GCF_000209125.1 Entamoeba dispar SAW760
TTATTTATATTTCTAATATCTATTCAATATTTCTTAATATTATCATATTTAATTATAATATTTCAAATACATTTATTTTAAATTAAATAGAATTATATGAATAATGATAATATAATAAATTATATGAGTAACTGATATATTAATATTTAAATACATCATTATAATTACTATTAATTATGATAAAAATACAAATAATAATCTAAATTAAATAATGATAATATTTGATAACATTAATTTAAATAAATAATTATCATTCAAATTTAAATTAAAATAAAAATGAAATATAAATATAATAAATAATAACAAATAAATAATATATAATATTAAATGAATATAATCATTTCTATTTAATATAATAACTGATTAATGATAATATTCATCATAAAATAATTATTAACATTATTTATTCTATAATAAATGATAATTTAATACATTTTAACTATTTAAAATATTTAAAACATATTTAAATATGAAATAATTAAAAACATCATAAATTATAATGAAATATTCATTATTAAAATTAAAAATCAATTTCAAGTATTTGAATAATTAATAATATGAGAAAATAAAATAACAAGAAGTCAAAAATGAATAATAAAAGAAATGAAACAATTAGATAATGATAATCATAAATAATGATATTCATTAAATTAACAATAAAATCAAATAATCAAATAATTAAAATATTATAAAATATAGAATTTATTTATAATATCATTTTTGTTTAATTTCATGTTTTGTTATCTCTAAATCATTACGCAATATCTTTAATATTCATATTTATTATATTCACAATGAATACTTTCAATTTCAATTGTTATAATATGTTTTTCTCATTGTTTTTATATTCAAAAGTCTTTTATAACTTTTTTATTCAAATAATTAATGAATTAACTCAATTACTTATGGTTTATTCTTTTTGTATCAATACATGTATGCAAAAGATCCTCTTGGTATTGTTTTATTCTTCTTTAACTCTTCTGTACATCCACAGCCATAAAAACAACATTCTCCAAATAATGTAATTGATGATGGTATATTAATTGATGTTAATGATGAACATCCAGAAAAACAATAATCTCCTAATTCACTAATTGTTGTTGGTAATATAATTTCACTTAATGATGGACAATAACTAAAACAATATTCTCCTAATTTACTAATTGATGATGGAATATTAATTGATGTTAATGATGTGCATTCATAAAAACAATGATCTCCTAATTTACTGATTGTTGATGGAATTGTGATTGATTTCAATGATGAACATTTACAAAGACACCAACTACCTAATTTTGTAATTGATGATGGAACAATAAATTCATTGATATCTTTCTTTTCAATATTCTTTCCATTGATTATTTGTAGATTTTTTGGTATTTTAATACTAATTAACACTGGTTCATTTATAAATATTTTATCCTTACTGATGAACTGTACATTTTCTATTTCAAGACTTCTCAACGAATAACATCCATCAAAATCTCTATTTTCAAATGATATAATTGAAGATGGAATATTGATTGATGTTAATGATGTACACCAATTAAAACATCCATATCCTATTTTACTAACCGATGATGGAATATTAACTGATTTTAATGATGAACATTTATTAAAACACCAACACCCAAACTCCCTAGTTGATGATGGTATAGTAATTGATGTTAATGATGAACTTCCACAAAAACAATATTTACCTAATTTACTGATTGTTGATGGTATATTAATTGATGTTAATGATAAACAATCCCCAAAACACCGTTCACCTAATTTACTAATTGTAGTTGGAAGAATCAATTCATTAATGTTTTTCTTGTCAATATTCTCTCCATTGATTATTTGTAGATTTTCTGGTATTTTAAAACTACTTAATACTAGTTGATTAATAAATATTCTTTCTTCACTGATAAACTGTACATTTTCAAGAATCATACTTGTTAATGATGTACATTCATTAAAACACTGATATCCTATTGTACTAATTGTTGTTGGTAT
>NW_001856061.1:2098-3424 GCF_000209125.1 Entamoeba dispar SAW760
TAAATTAAAGAGGAATAAGTTCCTCTTCTTTAATTTCATTTTTAAGAAGAACATATCATTGTTATTGTGTTATTATGATTAATTTTCATTTTAGCATCAATCACAATAATCAGACCCTTTTTCATGATAATATGTATATTATCAATTACACATGTATATCATAACAAGTAATTAATAGTGTTATCATCTCTATAATTAAATATACTTTATTATAAATGATATTCAATCATCATAAATAATAATCACTGATATAAGATGTATTCTAACCAATGGTAATGTCATAAACAGACTATAAGTATGTGAAATCAAAACATGAATAAATTATGACGCATATGATGTGTAATATTCCAATCTGAAATAAAAAGATAAAATGAAATAAAATAAAGAATAATAAAAGAAAAGATAGAAATATGAGAAAAGAAAATAAAAAGAGGAAAAGAAATAAAGATAAAGAAAGAATAATAAAAGAGATAAAAGATAAAAAGAATAAAGAAATAAGATAAAAGATAAAATAATATAAGTAATAGAAGAAGAATATAAATATAAATAGAAGTGATGAAATGAAGAAAAAGAAGAAGATAAAATAATATAATATGATTAATGAAATAAGAAAGATAAAAGAAGAGAAATAAAGAAATAAGAGAAGTAAAGATAAAAATAATTAAAGAAAAGTAATTTTCCTTTTATTTGTCTTTATTTATTCTTTCCTTTAGTACTCTCTACTTTTATTACTTCTTATTTTTATATTTCTTTTCTTTTCTTCATTATCTTTTATTATTATTTACCTCTTTTATCATTTATTATCTCCTCTTTTATCTTCATTTTATTATTATTATTTCTTTTCTTCTTCTTGTTGTCCTCTTCTTATTTCTTTCTTATTGTTTTTTATTTCTTTTCTTTTTATTTTTATTTTTCTATTTCTTCTTTTATCTTTTCTTATTATTCTTTCACCTATTTCTTATTTTCCATTCTTTTATCTTTTCTTATTCATTATTATTCTTTTATTTCTTCTTCTTTTATTGTTGTATTTTATTTATTTTATTTTTCTTCTTCTTTTATTCTTTTTCTTATTTTTTATTTATTTCTTATATTCTTTATTTCTGTTTATGATTTATTGTTAATTTATTGATTATTTTATTCTTCTTTCTTATTATGCTTTGTTTTGATTATAAATATTTAAAATCTTCATTCAAATTAGTATATTTATATGTTTTATCGTTTCATTATTTAAATGAATTATTATTCTGAAGTAGTGTAGTATTTATAATGTTAAAATATCATCAATAAATCATGTATTATTATTTTATATTCTATTTATGTTTATAT
>NW_001856060.1:0-1088 GCF_000209125.1 Entamoeba dispar SAW760
TTCTATAATTATTAACTGAAAAAATAACTGATGGATATTTAGTATAATCTCCTGTTAATGCATTTGAAGTTAAAGTAGAATCAGTACAACTAGTATTTGCATAGATTACAATATCATTCCCTTCCACTTTTTGACAATATTCACCATTACAAAATGAAATAAATAGAAGTAATAAACAAAACCACATTGTATTTGTTTATTTGAGTTATTTTACACTTTTCTTTGTTTCTTTTGTTATTCTTTTATTTTTAGAATATAATAAATTTATATAATTTATTTTAATTTATTTGTATGAATTAATGATGAAAAGGATTATTATTTCTTTCTTATTATCATTCAATGAAATCAAATATTTCTTAAAATTTCAATTAGAAAAATTTGATTGTTAAAATATTAACATTAAATGATTGTTTAAGAAAATAAAGTGAATATGGTTTGTTCATATTTAATTTAATTGAAATATGTTTAAATGAAAATAATTATCGATAATTAATTTGACGATAGAAAACATATTCTTTCATTCTCATTAACTATCATTTTATTATGACTTTATAATGATTAACATACTTATTCTATTTCATCATATCATCTTCTCATAACTTCATATTTTTATGAAAAGGGGGTAAAGAGATGTTTAAAATAATTTAAATAAATTAAAAATAAATAATTTTAAAATGGGTTATTAATAACACAATAAATAAATAACAACAAACCAATAAACACAAAAATAAATAAAACAACAAAAATAAAAACGACAAAAAACAAATGAAATTATTGTTATTTGATTCTTCAAAACATTCGTATTTCAAATAATAATCATAATAATTGTTAACACACCATTATTCAATTAAATCAATAGTAAGAGTGTGTAATTAAAATGAATAATCAAAATGATATAATGACAAATATCTTTTATTATTCAAATTGAACATTTCAATTTCATAAATATTTTATATTATTTGTATTAAATACATACAATAAATAAATATAAACATATTTAATATCATTATAATGAAATTTGTTATTTATATGAATTTATATGTTCTATGTTATTATATATTTCAGAGTAAATGATGATGTTTTATATA
>NW_001856059.1:0-1181 GCF_000209125.1 Entamoeba dispar SAW760
GATTGAGGAAATGATATTGAACATCTTAATGAAGAGAATATCTCTAAACTTGTAGAACTGGGATTTTTAAGAGAAAAAGCTATTCGTGCATTAATTTTATCTGATGGAAATCTTGAACTTGCTGCAGAGAAACTTACTCAAGAACAAGACCCTTTTATCTTAGAAGAAAGTAATGATGCTTGGACTCAACAAGATGAAGAAAATATTCAACGTTTGATTGCTTTAGTTCCAAATAGAGATGTTTGTATTTCAGCCTATTTACAAAATCATAAAGATTGTGAACGTGCAGCAGATTCTTTATTTCAGTGATTGTTTTTGATTTTATTAAATGTTTATGTTCAGTATCATTTAAATATATATTTCATTAATTTTTCATAATTTTTATATTGTTAATATCATTATTTTATTATCAATTATTATTATTATGAATCCTAAATGAATAAAAACTCTGATTTATTTTATTAAAACTTCTTTATTGTTTAATACTTGACCAATTCTTTATTTTTGTGAAATGAATAAGAGATAATGAGTTGTTGTGTTAAATTGAAATGTTTTTTTTTATTTTGGATATTTTAAGGAATTGAATATAATTGTTATAGATTGAACATTCTTAATAATTAATGAAATAAATCATTATTGTAAATACTTTACTATATTCACATTAACTATTTATTTAGTAATTGTGTATATTTTATAAATTAGTCCATATCTAATTAGTATTATAAAAGTATTTTGTTGATGAAACAATCTACATACTCTCTAGAATAGTTTCATTAAAAAATAAAACAATTGTGAATGTTCTTATCAAATAAAAATAATGAATATTTAATGTATTAATAAAGTAAAATGACTATTTCATTAACAAAGAAAGAGTATTGATGAGTTGATGTTTTAATCATCTATTTTCTATACAAAAGAATATACTATTAAGATAACAAAGTCAATTAAACTCTTATCATCTCTTTTTGTATTAATTGAATAATTTACCAATGAATATTTAATCTAATTAATAAATTGGTTTTATTGTGCAATATTCTGTTTCATTAATACAATGTAATGGTCTATCTTCTTCATTAACGTTATTCAATTGATAAAACTCACCATCAAATGTACATGGATCAACATATGCATCTACAATTTCTCCAAAGATCAATCGTGATTGTAACTCACACTCATCTGCA
>NW_001856058.1:0-1101 GCF_000209125.1 Entamoeba dispar SAW760
ATTAGTATTAATAGAACTGTGTCTATGTCCTGCTCAGGGAGACTAATCCGTCCTTCGTCTTCGTCTTGTAGTTCAACTACATATGTTTGGTTGTGATCTCCACAGTGCTCCATGACGTCCATCATGTTTTAATTACAAGGTTTTTAATTTCTTTAGTGATGTCAATTTCAATTTTTAATTGTTTGATTAATTTAATACTTTCGGCATTTACTAACCCATTAATCGAAATTACTACTGGAATTATTTTGACATCTTTTAATTTCTCTATTTTCATTAGCCTATTTTTCAATTCCTTATACATATTTCTTTTCTTCCAATAGGCTCTATATTCTCCTTAAAATAAGAAAATAAAGAATAATTTTAATACTCATTAAAATTAAAAAGAAATTAAATAATGAATATTTAAATAATTGATGTTTAAAATACTCTATTCCACATCAAATAAATGATAAAATGAAATTGTCATAATTCAACAATTAAAATCAAATAATAAAATAATAAATAATGAAAATACAATGTTAAAACAATAATCTACATTGAATACTGAATAATATAAATTAAAATTATTAACATTTAATTATCTCCTTTTTATTTGATTTGATTTGATTATTATTATTTAAATTATCAATATTAATGAAAAATTAAAGGAATACCAAACACTTGAAGAATTATATTTTTGATGAAAGAACAATAGAAATGGTAATAGAACATTTCTATATACAATCAAAAACAATTATGGTAAATTATTCAAATTAGAAAATAATTTGCCATAATTGTTTTTTGATTATTTTTGTTCAAAAAATTTTATACAATATAAATAATTTTTTAATATTTCTTCATATTTACAAGAATTATTGAAAAATCTAATGAATATTCACTTCAGTTGCTCGAAGATAGAATAATTTGAAAAGAGAATACTTGATAGATTTTTATTAATTTAAAATATGATATGATGACAAATAATGGATTTAGATTTATGTTAGTTTAAAAAATATAATAAATTTTAACATATACATTCTGAATAAATTTTATATTGAAAACATATTTGATAATTTAAATAATTTGATTGATATTTTCATACTAAAAATATCAGTTTAAAAA
>NW_001856057.1:0-1728 GCF_000209125.1 Entamoeba dispar SAW760
CTTTAGTAGAGAGTGATGAAGTATTTTCATTTGTTTATTATAATTTAAAATTATTCAAGTTCTCCTTTTTCTTATTTTTTATTTTTTATTAATTTTCTTCTTCTTTTATCATTATATTCTTTGAATACTTTTAATAATTTTTGTTTTCTTTTCAAATTTACCCTTCATTTTATTTGACAAACCATTTGATTCGTCTTTATTTCAATTTATTTTATTTCAATTAATCTATGTTGATAAAATTTCAATTTCTCACTTCTCTTTTTGTTGTTTTCTTATTCTTACTTATTTCTTTATTTTTTATTTTATCTTTATTTCTTCTTCTCTTTATTCTTTTTTATTTTACTATCTCTTCTTTTTCTTATTTATCTTCTTTTATTTTTTATTTCTCTTTTTTCTTTTATTTTTATTCTTTATTTCTGTTTATGATTTTATTATCTTTTTATCTTTTATTTCTTTCTTCTTTCCTTTTATATTTTCAAATACTTGTATTTATTCTTTTATTTCCTTTTATTTATTTTATACTTATTATATTTTATATGTTTTCTTATTTTAATTGATTGTACTTTTTCTTTTCTTAATTTATCATTATTTGAATATATATATTTATTTTATATAAGTGTTATTCTTATTTTATTATTTCTTGTTGTATTTGGAGTTCTGTTATTTTAAATTTTATTTATATTGTTTGTTGTTGTATTAAAGAAAATAATTCTCAATATTTTCTTTTATTCTTTTTATTTATGTTTTATTTTATACTATTTATCTTTCAAATATATTGATATGTTCATATTATTGTTGAACTATTTACTTTATTTCTATTTCTTCTTTTCTTATTTCAATTGTTATTTAATATACATTACATTTTATTTATGTTTATTAATTGTTATGATAATGCCATTTATTAAATTCATAACTCTATTATTTATTTCTAATTTTCTTTTCTATAAATTTCTCTTGTTAATTTTATGTTATTTTTATTTGATTAAATGAAATAAAAGTAATTTCTTTATTATTAATTATTTCTATTATTCTTTATTGTTTTATGTTTGTAAAAAGATTATTGTATATAATTCATTATGAATTATTGTTAAATGTTATAATAATTATGAATATAAATGATATAATGAATTATTCTTAAAATCATAGATGAGAATATACAAATATAAACTTATTTCTTTTTCTTCTTCTTTCTTTTTATTCTTTAGAGTTTAGTAGTTGTATTTTCATCTGAGTAATGTAAAATAGAATAATCAACTTCTATTCTTTCTTATTTCTTATTATTTTTTATCTTTTTTCTTTTTTAATTCTTTTTCATTTATTTATTTATTTTTCTTCAATTTTAAATATGATTAAATTTCTATGACAGAAGTAGTGTTTATTGAACTCATTATGTTAATCACTTCTCTTTATGTCCAAATTCAATTACTTGTTATCCTTATTATTTATTTATCTTTTATTACTCCCCTTTTTATCTTTAGTCTTTCTTTACTTATCTTATTTCTTTTTATCATTCTTTCTTTTTTCTTTTTATTATTCTTCTCTTACTTCTTTCTTTTATTATTTATTTATTCTTTATTCTTATTTCAAGAGAGAATAAAATGAAATTAATATTTAATAAAAATGAAATAAGTAAATTCAAAAGAAGAATATAAAATAATGAAGTGTTCATTGTATTGAATCATCAAATAGTTAATAAAAGTGAGTATTTCATAAAATACCAGATATTTA
>NW_001856056.1:0-1139 GCF_000209125.1 Entamoeba dispar SAW760
TGTATTACATCTTTCAGTGTCACATTATCAGTAAATAATTTTGTTCCATTATTCCATTCATTAATCTCAGTCTGTTCTTTGTTCATTTCTTCTTTATTTTTTTTTTCTCAGTTCATTCTTATTATATAGTTTATTTATATAGTTTATTTATATTATTATTATAGTATATGTTTTATTCAAAATGTTGTTTCAATTATTCATTACTTTATTTGCTTTCATTACGTTATTTATTATTCATTATTTAATATAATTTATTGTGTATGTTTATTATATTATATTAATATGATGAATGAATGTTAATAATAGTATTTATTTGAATTTAAAATAAAATAAATGATTTGAATATGAAATAATAAATAAATGAAAATAATGTTGATTATTGAATTGTTAATGAGAATAAATTATTGTTGAATGATTAAAATAAAGAATAATTTAAATATTATTAGTATTGTTATTTTATTATTTATTATTTTATTATTATGTTTATTTATTTCTTATTCTTATTATTTATTAATTTTCTTATTAAATATTTATTGTATTATTATGAAAATTAATAGAATAAGTAAATGATGATATTGTGTTGTTTGTGTGTTGATAATAATTTTGATGATATAAAATCATAATTATTCATATTAAAATAAATGTGTGTTAATATAAAGAATGATAATTCTATATTAATATTAATATTGTATTTCTTCTTCATAATGAATGAGATGATAAATAAATATCATATTATTTCAATGTTTATAAGAAAGATAAGAAAAGAAATAATTCATAAAAAGAAATAAATAATAAGAAATAGATAAATCATAGAAAGAAGAAGTAGAAATATTATTATAAAATAAATAATGATATGATAATTGAATGTAGTTATTTGTTATTTAATTTATAATTGATATGTGTATTATAATATATTATTGTTATATCATTAATATTTGTGTTTGATTATTTCATATTTTATCATATTTAATTATTTATTTCATATTTCAGTTATTATATTTATTATATTAAAATTATTTATATTCATTAAATAATATCAAATGAAATAAGAATGATTTGATAACATCAATCAAAATAAATTGAATAAAACATAAGAAATCATGAACATACATGTTCATTTCAATACAAATCATTCAATT
>NW_001856056.1:1239-5911 GCF_000209125.1 Entamoeba dispar SAW760
AAAATAAAGAAATTAAATATGAATTATTTATGATTATGTTTTCATCATATTGAGAAGTGATTATTTCACTCTATTTTTCATATTTTATTTCTATTCATTTATTGTTTTTTTTTTCAATCATTATCAATTTAAATATTTCATCATTTAATTTGTTATCTGATTTTTATTTTGAAATAAATGAATATTAAAATTATTCATTATTTATATTATTATTTTATGTTTGACATATCAATAACACTATAATTATGGTTTATCTCATTTATTATCAACATTGTTTAAATAATCTTTCTTGATAACACATCATGTATTCAATTCAAAAGTATCATTGATAAATATACTGTATCATAATAAATAATAATACTACAATCATAATAAATAAATAATCTTATATCATAATAAATAATAATCATTAATAAATAATAATAAATAATAATCATTATTGATAATACCTCCATAATAATCAGTCATAATAAAAATAAACAATTAGTGTTATGTGGTATGTTATCTCATCAAATGCATATCATCACCAGAAGATAACTAGGTGAATCGAAACATGGAAATATTAGTGATTTGTGTTGTGTATCTGACATACCACATTTGAATCATAAAGAAGAATATAATAATAAAATAAGATATAATCATTCTTATTATTATTATTATTATCATTATTATTATTATTATTATTTTATATTTGATGATATTTTATTATTTTATATTTGTTTATATTGTTTGTTTATATTTTATTATTATTATTATTTATTGTTGTTTATCTTATATCATTTATTTATTATATGTTGTATTGATATTTAACAATGTTAATATGAAATGAATAATAATGAATAAATATAAAATAAGAATAAAATGATATAAGAATATAACATAAATAATAAAATAAGAAATATATAATAGATATAAAGATAAAAGAAAAAGAATAAAATAAATAAATATAAAATAATATAAATAAAATAAAAAATAAATAAAAAAGAATCAAATAAATATTTTATTATATTTTTATTTATCTTTTATTCTTATTTCTTTTTATTATTTATTAAATAACACAATGAATATGAATATTTCAAATAAAATAAAACAAGAATGAAATATGTCCATTTTTATATTCACCATTTCATTCATTGATAAATGAAATGTTCATATTTATTTATTGATTTTATTTTATATTCTTTTTTAGTTATTATATTTCAAATAAACAATAATGAATAAAAATCATTTCATTTCAATTACAATGAATCGTTGTGGTGTGAAATGTTCTGGGCGTTGTTTTCCACAAAGTGCTTTTGATATTCCTTTATATTCGTATGAACGTTGATAACAATATGATTCTGTTTTATTATTTTCTTTAAAAACATCGATATCACCAACTCCATATCCAAATCCAAATAAATAATCACTTGATTGATTACATAAATAAAATGCATGTTCTGGTTTTTTAATATCAAATTTCATCATTCTTTGTATTCTTCCTTTTGATTTTAATGAAAATAAAAATGATTTTGGATCATTTATATAATCACTAACTTTATCAATTTTCTCATTAACATATCCTCCAAATTTATTTCCATCTTCATCTTCAATAATAATTATTATATGTTCTTTATTTATTATTCTTTGATTAAATACTGATGTATTCTTATTCCAATCATCAATATCTGAATCAAATAGTATATTGTATACTTTTCTATTTGTCCATTCTTCTATTTGTTTCATTTCTTCAATTGTATTCATTCCTCTCATTATTCTTAATCTTTCTCCTTCTTGTTTCTTTCTTTCTTCTTCTTCTTTTCTCTTCTTCCTCTCTAAATAATCACTGTATTGTGTAAACCATTCTTCTTTATTTTTATTAAATCTTGTTTTAATATTGTTAATTTCTTCTTCTAATTTCTTAATTTTATCTTCCATATCCATTTCTTCCATATGAATGATTTTATCTATTAGTTCATTCTTAGCTTTATTAGCTGTCTCATCATCATTACATTCTTCTATTATTTTGTTCATTTTATTCTTAATTGTTTCTATTTTATTTATTGTTTCTTGTCCTTTTTCTATCACTATTCTTCTTCTTCTAACTACTTCATCAATTCTATCAAATATTCATTCTCCTCTTTTAATTCCTTGTTCATATGTTTCATTATCTTGTTTCTCAAATATTTCATTTTTAATACTTCCTAAATAATATTGATATTGTTTAGTAGTATCATCAATTGATTGATAAATATTTGGAAGTGTTTCTACTATTTCTTTAATTAATTGGTTATTCATCACTGATTCCATTTTAATTTAATGAATATCAGATCAAAATCAGATGATTAAATAACTAAATACACGTTTATAACACTTCATTTTATTATTTTAATAAACATCATTTCATTTTTATTGTTTTAAATAACAATAATAAAAACAAGAAAATAAGAATAATAAAATAAAAAATAACAAAACATCTCATCATAATTAATGATAATATCACATAATAATGATATAAATGAAAATGAAATATAAATGAAAATACAATTAATCATAAAAAATAGTTAAGTAAGTGTTATTAATTTTATTTTATATTATTCATTGTTTTGATGAGATTAACAATCTCTATTTATTATTTTATTGTTTATTGTTTATTTATTCTACTTCTTATTGTTATTTTATTCTTATTTTCTCTATATTTCATTTATTTCTTCTTTTAATTAATTTAATATTAATTTATTTAATTATAGTTTGTGTAATAGATGTATAAATTTCTTTTCTTTCATATAATTGTTCAAATTCATTTTATTATCATTTAAAATTGTTAGTGTTAATGTTATTCTTTGTTATTCTTAATCTTAACTCTTTATGTATTTATATTATCATATTTATTATATTTGATTTTATCTAATAAAATATTTGATATGTTGATTATCAATTTATTCTCTTCAAAGATGTGTATCTCTATTATTTGTTTTAATTTAATTTATTCTTTCTTCATTTCTATGTATTATTATATCATTTGTTTATTTTGTTTATTTATTATTATTTTCTTATTTCTTATTTTCTTTTTATCATATCATTATCATTTAGTTGTTGTTCATTGTTATTTATCATTATATTCATGTAATTCTTCATATTTAGTAGATTGTATTTGTGAGTCATTAAAATATGATGTTATATAATATTCTTTTCTTTATTCTTTTCTATTATTTGTTTTTTTATTCTTTTATTTTAGTTATATCTTTGTTGTTATTTCTTCTGTTATAATTATTTTATTTTCTCTTTTATATTCTATTTCATTTATTGTTTTATTATCTCTTTCATTATCTAATTTAATTGTTAATTGTTTCATATCATTTTGAATAGATTGTTTATTAAATATTCTTCTTATTTTTTATTTTCATTCAATTATTGTATTCTTATTATTCTATTTTGATTATTTGTTGTTTCTCTATTAATTATTTATGTATCAGTAATGTAACATATGATGGTGTTGTTCTATTTCATTGTTCATTTAATATATTTTATACTCATTCATTTTATCAAATATCAACACATGATTATGTTGTATTTAAATATATTCTAATATCTGTAATATATATTTACTTATTTAATGTTTTATTTAATTTTGATTTCTTTTATATATCATTCAATTTGTATCATTCATGTGATTCATTATTTATGTTAATCTTTTATTCTATCATTTCTAAGTGTTGTTTTGTTATTTATAATATTAAATATTTATAAATTTATGTTAAATATTTAAAGAGTTCAAAATAATGAAAGTATTTCTAAATTACCACAATTAAGTAACACCAACAAACAAACAAACAACATAATATCATGAAAACAGAGAGTATTTAATAAAAATGATAATTTGTGACAAAATTAAAAATAGATTGTTACAAGAAATGAGAAAACACAATATTATTATATAATTAATGATATAGTAATGTGATATGAATGAAAGATATTAAATATAAAGAAATAATAATAAAATTAAATATCATAATGAAATAGTTTAAATATTAATAATAAATTATAATGAAATTAATAATGAAATAGTTAAATATAATAGTAATAATATAATAAATAATAAAATTAAAATAATAATTTATTTTTATTTATATTATTATTTTATTTTATATTTTCTCTTTTATTGTTAAATTTCTTTATTTTTGTTATTATTTTCTTTATCATTTCATTTCTTCATCTATTATCTTATCATTTTCTCTATTTTCTGTTTGATTTATTAATTTTTATACTTTTATTTTATTTTAACAACTCATTCTTATTTTATTCTCTTCATAACAACAATTTGATTTAAGTATTTGAATACTTGATTATTATCTTCTTTCTTCATTATTTTCTTATTATTTGTATTAATGATATTTGTAGTATCTATTTATTCATTTCTTATTATTATTAATTTTGATTATAATATTTTTAAATACACTTGTTTTAATTTAATTATTTCAATGATATTGATATTATTGAATCCATATTGTAATTGTTTCATTATCATCATTATTAACTTTCATAAAATCACTTAATCTATTGATTAATTTATTTAAATATCTAATATCACAAATATTAGTTTTATTATCATTTCTTCTCTTTATATTTCTAATTTATTCAATTAAATTATTAATGTTATGAATTATATCATTCTTTATTGATTTTATTATTA
>NW_001856055.1:0-1109 GCF_000209125.1 Entamoeba dispar SAW760
TTTTCATCTACTTTAATCTCTAAATTTATTTTTATCTCACTTGCATTTCCTCATTCTCAATTTCCTCATTCTTAGATTCCTCATTCTCAAGTTCTTCTTTCTTTAAATCCTTCATTTTTCTTTTAACTCCCATCTTTCGTTTTTGTTTTCGTTTTTCTTTTCCCTGTTCTTTTTCCTTCCATCTTTCGTTGTCCTTATGTTAATCAATACAATTCAACATGTTTCTTTTATTTTCTTTAAAAACTGTTCAACTGTACTGACAGGCTTACTGCCATCATTCAATGTATTTTGAATGATACGTATTTTATCAGGTTTCATTTAACTATCAATATTTTTCTTTCATTTATACAACTTTTGTTAGTTATTTATTAGAAAAAACTATTGTTTTACTTCATAAATTTATTAATAACTTCAAAGTTTTTCTAAAATTAGATAACGACTCAGATTATCCATACAAACAATATAGAATTATTCTAAAAATAGAAAACGATTCAGATTATCCATACAAATAATTTATAAAATTTCTAAAAATAGAAAACGATTCAGATTATCCATACAAACATGTCGCCGAAAATGCCGAATATTTGTTGGTAACCACGTCATCCTTTTCGGCAAATCGAGCTTTTACCATCTTAAAATTTTGGTCTAGTGTTAATCCGATGGTTTTTCCTAGCTTTTGTGTAATAAAGGTTCACTTTTCGACGGAATATCAATTTTTTTCGTTCTATTCCTTCTAATTTCAACAAAAAAACGGTAGTTTTTTCAAAAAGGGCATTTTCAAAAATCGTATTTCGAGTAGGGGGGGTCTTTTTGCAATTTTTGTTGAAATTTACCCCGTGTAGAAGGAATTTTCGTTGTTATATAAAACATTTGTATGTTGGGTTTTTGTTATTCTTTTTTGTTATTCTTTTTTGTTATTCACTATTTTTAGGTCATTTTTTTGTTATTCTTTTTTGTTATTCAAAGGTAATGCTCAATGATGAAATAATCATGAAAAAATTGTTAAAAAATGAGGTCTTCAGATTACCTCCAAGAACATTTTTTACCTTATAAGTTTTCATTAAAACAACCTTGTTACAGAGATATGATAAAATTGACTCAGTGACAAA
>NW_001856054.1:0-1071 GCF_000209125.1 Entamoeba dispar SAW760
TAGTATTTAATTATGTTAAGCATTCTTAAAAATAAATTATAAACATATTTACAGCTTCATAAATAAAAACCATAAACATACATTACCATAAAAGCATTAAGAGAATAAGGATGATTATTAATAATTAATGCTACTATATAATGAGAGGAATAATAAAGAGAGAATATAGCATTTACGTTTGTTTAAATAATAAATTATGAGAGAATAGCACAGTTTGTCAATAAAATAATAAATAAAATAAGTATTCATAATATTTAGGGAGAATAATATAAGAGATAAACAGAATAAGTAATCTCATAGAAGAGATTAATTAAAGAAATAAGAAATGATTATTAAAAGAATTTAATATAATCATAATAGATATATGTTGTTAAGAATGAAAGAATTTAAAGAAATAAATATAAGACTGAATATAAAGAAAATTGTACTTGATCTAACTATATAAAAGTAATTAGATGACAGAACAGATTTAAATAATATAAGTTTGTTTTTTAGTATAATTAGTAAATAAAAAAGAAGTCAAAAGTAGGAGAATAAAGAAAGGAAAAATGGATATAAATACAAAAGAGAAGTAAGAATAAAGAATCCTTCCTTTTAAAAAGGAAGAAGAATAAAATATCTGGTTGATCCTGCCAGTATTATATGCTGATGTTAAAGATTAAGCCATGCATGTGTAAGTATAAAGACCAAGTAGGATGAAACTGCGGACGGCTCATTATAACAGTAATAGTTTCTTTGGTTAGTAAAGTACAAGGATAGCTTTGTGAATGATAAAGATAATACTTGAGACGATCCAATTTGTATTAGTACAAAGTGGCCAATTTATGTAAGTAAATTGAGAAATGACATTCTAAGTGAGTTAGGATGCCACGACAATTGTAGAACACACAGTGTTTAACAAGTAACCAATGAGAATTTCTGATCTATCAATCAGTTGGTAGTATCGAGGACTACCAAGATTATAACGGATAACGAGGAATTGGGGTTCGACATCGGAGAGGGAGCTTTACAGATGGCTACCACTTCTAAGGAAGGCAGCAGGCGCGTAAATTACCCACTTCGAATGAAGAG
>NW_001856053.1:0-1001 GCF_000209125.1 Entamoeba dispar SAW760
TAAAATAAGAAATGAATGATGATATTCAAAGATAAAAATCAATATAAAATATAAAATCAAATATAATAAATAATAAAATAAGAATGATTATCTTATTTTATTATTATATTCTTCTTTAAGATTGAGATCTATATCTACATCACAAGAATACCATAGAAATCATATAGAAATAATTATATAAAAACAAATAGATTTAGAAGACATTATCAATGCTATAAATATAATCATTATCAACAAAATAACAGCATAATCAATTTAATAATAATTATCATATTTATAAATACAATAATACATTCTCAAATAATCACATTTATAATAAAAAGAAAAGTAATTATTATAACACAAATACCATAATACAGATAAAATGTTTAATCAATATTATCATGAGAAAAAACAATATAAAAGATATAGAAACAAATATATTACAAGAAAAGACAATGAAGGAGGGACAAAAGAAAATAAGAAAATAATACAAGAAATGATGAAGAGATTTGAAGACATAGAAAAATAGTGAAAGAGAAGTTATGTAAGAAAGAAGAATAACAAGAAGAAATACCCATGGTGATTGAAGAAAAGAAGAAATAATACAATAACAAGAAATGGATATAGAAGAAGAGATAATAGAAAGATATGAGAGAAAAAAGAAATAGAAGAAGAATATGAAAGAGAAATAAAAAACTTGAAAGAAAAATAGAAGAATTGAGAAATACAAAAGAAAAAGAAATAAAGAAGAAAGACAAAGAAATAGAATGAATGAAGAGTAAACACCAGATAGAATTCTATCAGAAAGAAGAACAAATACAAATATTGAAAAGGAATTTAGAGAAACAAAAGAAAGAAGAAACTAATAGATTAAAGAAAGAAATAAGAGAAATAAACAAGAAGAAGAAAACAATAAAACAAAAGATAAAATCAAACAAGAAGAAGAAGAAATAACAAAGAAGAAAGAACAAAAAGAAAATAAAGAGAAAAACAAATAAATAAAAATAGAAAGAAGAAAA
>NW_001856052.1:0-1777 GCF_000209125.1 Entamoeba dispar SAW760
TTTTTATTAACAATCGAATGAATAGAATAAATAAAAAATATAAATAATAACAGAATAAGAATAAAAGAAATATATATAATAAATAAAAATAATAGAAAAATAGATAGAAAAAGAAATAAAAAAATAAAATATAATAAACATAAAATAATAAAAGAATAATAAGAAAAGATAAAATAAATAATAAAAATAAATAAATAATAAACATAATAAACATAATATTTATATTAATAAAATTCTAATTGATATAATTAATAAAATCAAATATAACATAATATAAATAATAAATATGATAAATAAGAATAAAATAAACACAAAAAATAAGAAATAAAATAAATAACAAAAATACAAAAACAAATATATTCAACAAAAAAAGAAATAATATAAAAAAGAAGAGAAAAGAAGAAAAATATAATATATAATCAAATATAAATGTTATATGATTATTATACAATATGTAATATATAATAAATAATAAATAATAATTTCATATAATATAGATAGAAGATATAAAAATTAAATAAATAATAATAAATGATAAAGAAATAATAAGAGAAAAGAAATGATATAATAATAAATAAAATATATAAATGAAATAATAAATAAAATCAATATAATATAAATAAAATAATAATAAATATAAAGAGAAAGAAGATATAAAATATAAAAATATAATCAAAATAAAAATAAAATAAAGAAATATATTAATATATAATAAATTATATATAAATAAAAATATATTAATATATAAAATAAAATATAAATAATAAGAATATCAAACTAATAAATATGATAAATATAAAATATATAGATAAAATGATGATATATATAATATAAGAATAAAAATAATATAATAATAAAATATATAAATATATAAAAATAAAATACATAAATAAAATAATATATAACATAATAATAAAAATGTATACATACATTGAATCAAATATCATTTCTGAATTATTTATATTTCATAACAATTTACCATAAAATGATATAAAATATAAACAAATATAAATGATTATAGAATGATTATTTAATTTACTTTTTTATTTTTTTTTAGGAGGAAAATAATAAAAACTATTATTTTATTGATGTAAAATATTTTGCCCGAAAACAGAATATTCCATTATGCAAAAAATATATTACACTATTTTCATTTGAGCAATTTATTTAGATGCATAATTTCTTCGCTTATTTTGTTTCCCTAAAATAAATATTTTATTATATTTTATTTATCTTTTATTCTTATTTCTTTTTATTATTTATTAAATTAACACCCCCATTGGGTGTGATTATTTCAAATAAAATAAAACAAGAAAGAAATATGAACATTTTTATATTCATCATTTCATTTATTGATAAAAGAAATGTTTATATTCATTTATTGATTTATATTCTTTTTTAGTTTTTATATTTCAAATAAATAATAATGAATAAAAATTATTTCATTTCAATTACAATGAATCGTTGTGGTGTGAAACATTCTGGATGATGTTTTCCACAAAGTGCATTTGATATTCCTTTATATTCAAATGATTGTTGATAACAAAATGATTTTGTTTTATAATTTTCTTTACAAACACGAATATCATTTAATCCAAATGAAAACAAATAACCACTTGTTTGACTCTCTAAACAAAATGCATATTGTGGTTGTTTAATATCAAATTTCATCATTCCTTGTATTCTTCCTTTTGATTCGATTGAAAATAAAAATGATTTTGGATCATTTATCCAACAATCAACTTTATCAATTTTCACATTAACATATCCTCCAAAT
>NW_001856051.1:0-1984 GCF_000209125.1 Entamoeba dispar SAW760
AAGAGATCGATAAAAATAACACAATAGAGCTGACATATAAATTGAACAAAACCACTCCCCATTTCATTAGATATATTTGTTTCATATTTATCAATCTCTTAGGCACTGAATTAGAAGTAGTAGAGACAAGAAATAAAGTAATAGCTCTTTCAAAATAACGCTTTTTGAGTAAAGAGTTTTTATAAAGTCTTAATCAATTATTAAAACAATAATTTTAAGATTTTGAGTTCTTCCATGAGAAATAATCATTAAAAAATGAAAAGAAGAGTAAATACTTAATTATATCTAAAGTCTATCCTTTATAACTAGTTATTAAAATTAATAAAAGGTTTCATTGTTTTAGTTAATACTCAAATAAAAAACTCTTTAATTCAGTTTATTGGTTGAGGTAAAGAAGATTATAATTATTATCTATTCCTAAATAATTAAATTTAAAATCCCTTCTTCATAAATACCTTTGAATAAAATTCTCTTAGGTTTTCTATAAGTAACAATATTTAACTTATTTGTTATTGTTTGACATTAGTTAAGGTTTATATTTATTCAAATAATATTAAAATAAGTAGTAATTTCTAATATATATAATATCAAACAATATCTTCATTAGTGCATATATAGAATATATTTTATTTACTTTATTACTCATCTTTTCTTTTTTCTTTTAAAATTCAAACTAATCCCTTAGCATGCAATAAAAATTAACTAATCAACTTTTCTCTTGGTTGAATGACAGAAAAGCCATTTAACAATACTAAGAAAGGAGATAGCTAAAAACACAAGGACAAAAATAAGTATGAAGAAAATCACTTGTGTTGGTAAGATTCCAATTAAGGTGTCAATAACTAAACATGAAAACTCAGTACAGTCCCAACTTGTTGTTTCAGCTTCTTTGTCAAACTTCTGGTAAGACTCTTTAAATGGCTTTCTTAGTCCCATTAATTCCATAACTCTAATTGCAATATCTGGTCTATCAGTCATAACTCCTTGGCACCCATTAGAAAGACAATTTGCAATATCGTAACCATTGTTAATAGTGAATAATACCAATTTTACTCCAAGTTCTTTTGCAATAACCTGAAATTTTTTATCATTAAAATTAACACCTCCAACAGAAGTAAATGGGGCTTGAATAATATGAGCTTTAAGTGGGAAGAAATGGTAGTACAACCGAGGTATACCTAGACTAACTGATGCCATTAATTGAATAACTTCATGTTCACTAGCAACTGTACAAAATTCATTGTTTGTAAGTAATCTAAAACGTTCAATAACCTTATGCCATCCTGAAGAGAAACAAATGAACTCTTTTGCTTTTGGCATTGTTTTTAAATGTTGTACAAGAACATCAGCAACTTTTGGATCTTCATTTTTCATTTCAATACTAAACTTTAATCCTGAATTAATAAATGACTCATAAACATTTTGAAGAGAAGGGATTTTAAGTCCTTTTCCTCTAAATGGGAAAGTTTTTCCATCTGGAGAATACCTATATCCTGCATCAAGTTGTTGAATCTCACTAAGTGTATAATCACTGGCATTACCTTTTCCATTTGTGGTACGATCCAAAAAATCATCATGGATAATAATAAAATTATTATCAGCTGTCATCTGGATATCAGTCTCAATCATATCAACATTAAACCGTTCGTGTGAATCTTTCATTGCCTCAATAGTATTTTCTGGATAATAGTAAACACCACCACGATGAGAAACAAGTAGTCTCCCTTTAGGTAAATGTACTGGATTTGGTTTTGTTGCTTTTAATGGTGGAAGGTACCAATTTAATGATAAAATAATTATCATTAAACATAAGGATATTGTTATAGAATGACAACAAACTCCCATTCTTATTGTTTATATTAAATAAAAAATAGATTATTTCATACAAATATCAAACTATAAATTATTATTATAATATTATTTATATTTAATGAAAAACTATTGGTACAAAAGAAAAAAATCATATTTAACTGAGAAAAGATTA
>NW_001856050.1:0-1128 GCF_000209125.1 Entamoeba dispar SAW760
CCTCTATGCCCATCAAAGATTGCATATAATGAATAGATATGACCTTCTATTTCAATTAATGGATCACAAATAACATGAGCATCCTATTTGAATTAACTCTTTTTTATTTCTTTTGATTCTTGAAAACAAACTTCCATTGTTCTTCGTTTTGGATAATTTTTATCTGAGTAATATGAGTATTGAGAAACAGTCACTGGGTTTGATGGTATTTCACTCATTCCACTATGAAATATTCTTAGTTCTTTTCTTTTTGTTTTTATCTGAAAATGTTGTTTTCACATTGTTTAGTTCTTCTTGTTTTAATGATGGAGAAGAAGTAACAATGGTGGTGGTTCATTGGTATTTAGAACACAAAGGAAAAGAGGTATAAATGAATGAGAGAAGAGTGATGAAGAGAAAATAAAAGAAGAGGATAGTAAAAATACTAGAAGTAATAATAAAGAAAGAACCCTTCAAAAGGAACAAAGAAAGAGAAAACAGAATAATGTCTGAAGAAGAACACAAGAAAAGGGGTGATGAAGAAAAAAGTGAAACAAAGAAAATTAAACAAAAACAAGAAAGAAAAGGAAAGAAACAAAGAAACACTGAAAGAAAAGAAGAGAAACAAGAAAAGAGATTTGACCGAAAAGGATTAAGTCGGGAAGAAAAAGAAGAGTTACATAAAGAAGACCAAATCTATAGAACAATATTCATCCAAAATTTATCATTCAAAACAACTGAAGAAGAACTCAAAGAAAAAATGGGAGAATATGGGGATGTATCATATTGTAAAATTTGTATGGATAAAGAAAAAGGTATTAGTAGAGGAACAGGATTTGTTTGTTTCAGAAAAAGAGGAGTAGCAGATAAAATTATTGAAGAAGCATATATGTTTTCAGGGAATAAAGAAAGTGATATTGAAATTGATGGAAGAAGATTAATTCTTCAGAAAGCAATAAAGAAAGAACAAGCAAAAGAAACAAGTGATAGTAAAAAAAAGAAAAAAGAAGGAATTAAAGATAATAGAAATGTTTCATTAGCAATGGTTGGACAAAAAACAAAAGAAGAATATCTTCAACTTGGATTAACACCAAATGAAGCAAAAATTCGATTAAAAGCACAAATGGAACGAAATAAGAAATAAAAAAT
>NW_001856049.1:0-1239 GCF_000209125.1 Entamoeba dispar SAW760
TTCCTTAGAAGTGGTAGCCATCTGTAAAGCTCCCTCTCCGATGTCGAACCCCAATTCCTCGTTATCCGTTATAATCTTGGTAGTCCTCGATACTACCAACTGATTGATAGATCAGAAATTCTCATTGGTTACTTGTTAAACACTGTGTGTTCTACAATTGTCGTGGCATCCTAACTCACTTATAATGTCATTTCTCAATTTACTTACATAAATTGGCCACTTTGTACTAATACAAATTGGATCGTCTCAAGTATTATCTTTATCATTCACAAAGCTATCCTTGTACTTTACTAACCAAAGAAACTATTACTGTTATAATGAGCCGTCCGCAGTTTCATCCTACTTGGTCTTTATACTTACACATGCATGGCTTAATCTTTAACATCAGCATATAATACTGGCAGGATCAACCAGATATGTTATTCTTCTTCCTTTTTAAAAGGAAGGATTCTTTATTCTTACTTCTCTTTTGTATTTATATCCATTTTTCCTTTCTTTATTCTCCTACTTTTGACTTCTTTTTTATTTACTAATTATACTAAAAAACAAACTTATATTATTTAAATCTGTTCTGTCATCTAATTACTTTTATATAGTTAGATCAAGTACAATTTTCTTTATATTCAGTCTTATATTTATTTCTTTAAATTCTTTCATTCTTAACAACATATATCTATTATGATTATATTAAATTCTTTTAATAATCATTTCTTATTTCTTTAATTAATCTCTTCTATGAGATTACTTATTCTGTTTATCTCTTATATTATTCTCCCTAAATATTATGAATACTTATTTTATTTATTATTTTATTGACAAACTGTGCTATTCTCTCATAATTTATTATTTAAACAAACGTAAATGCTATATTCTCTCTTTATTATTCCTCTCATTATATAGTAGCATTAATTATTATTAATCATCCTTATTCTCTTAATGCTTTTATGGTAATGTATGTTTATGGTTTTATTTAATGAAGCTGTAAATATGTTTATAATTTATTTTAAGAATGCTTAACATAATTAAATACTACTCAAAATAGTTTTGTTTCTCGTGGGTTTTTTGAGACCCAAAACTATTATATTATACATAGTTATTCATCTATTTGGTTAGTATAGAATTATAAATTAAATAATACAAACATTAATAATCTCTTTGTGTTTAAATAATACAAACATTAATAGTCTTTTAATATCTTGTGTAGTCTAGTAGTCTTTTAATATCTTATAATAGTCTAGT
>NW_001856048.1:0-4795 GCF_000209125.1 Entamoeba dispar SAW760
ATTATTTCTTTTATAATGATATATTAATTAAATTATTTTGTTATATCACATCGATTATTTAATATTTAATAATAGAAATTAATGATATAAGATTAAGATAATAGATATAAATAAAATGATGAATATTGAAACAATCATTTAAAATCAAAAATAAATAATAAGAAATAAGAATATAATATAAATAATAAAGAATAAAGAAAAGAAAGATAATAAAAGAAATAAATAATAAATATAAATCAAATGATAATAATAAAAACAAATAATAAATAAATGATAAATAAATAAGAATAATAAAAAATATAATAACATTAAAAATTAAAATTAAATCAAATCAAAATAATCAAAACAAGAAAACAAGAAATGAAAATAAGAATCAAATGAAAATAAATCAAATAGAAAAATAAGAAATAAAGAAATAATAAGAATAAAGAATAATAATAAGAAAGAAAAGAAATATAAATAATAATAATAAATTAAAATAAAATAAGAAATGAAAAATACAATAATAATAATAAATAATAAAAATATGAAAGAATAAAGATAATAATAATATAAAATGATGATATTATAGAAATTATTAAAATATAAAATAAATTCATTTTAATATAAATCATTTAAATAATTAAACAATAAAATTATTTTATAATATTGAAATATTTCATAAATATAATAAGAAAGAACAAATAAAAGAATATATAAAAATAAATAAAAGAATAATAAATAATAAAATAAAATAATCAATATATTAAAAAGAAAAAAAGATAATAAATAATACATATAAATAAAAATTATAAAAATAAAAATGAATAAAATAATTTACATCAATAAATTAAACATTTTTTATTTCATATTTCTAATTTATATAATAAAAATACATCCTTTATTCATCATTCTTTTCATCTTTTATTAACTCTTTTTGAATTATTCATTTTTATCTTCTTTCATTTTATAATCTCAACATTCTTCTTTTATTCTTTTCATCATCTTCTACTTCATAATTTCACTTTTTTTCTTTTATATCCTTCTTTTTCATCATTTCTCTTCCTTTTTTCTCTTATTTTATTTTTTGTTGCCATAAAATATCAAATAGAAATTAAACAAACAAAAATAAAATGATAAACAATATTAAATTATTAACCAATAATAATTGAATTTAAAAATAAATATAAATTATGAAATAAAATCTATTTATGTTAATATAGTGAATATTTAAAGTAATTAATTAAATTTGTTGTTATAATTCAAATATATTCATGAATTATTATTCTATTATAATATAATATTAATATTTTATTATGATATAAATTTATATTCATTTCAATTGATTTATTGATTTTTTCTTATTTTATCATTCTTTTGTTGTTTATTTTGATATAATTTAAATATGATATAAAATATAATTTAAATATTCATTTTTATATCTTTTTATTGATATTGTTTAATTAATAATTTAATGTATAAAATATGATATTTAGAAACAGTTAATCAAATATTTTACAATATATTACAAATTTATCATAAATAAAAATATTATTAATAAATACATTTCATCATTGTTCTTTTTAATAATATTGTTATTAAATGTTTAATATATTCATTCATTTAAATATAATTTATTCTTCTTCTTTCTATTCATTGATTTCTTTTTTCATTATCATTAAATATTAAATAGATAAATTATTATTATAAAATGAAAACAATTAATTATTAAATAATATTTAGAATTTTGATTTATTATATATCATATAATGTTAATATTCAAATATATAACTACAGAAATGATATTAAATGATAATCAACTCATTTATTAATGATATTTGTTTAATTTATTTTTAATAAAACATTTATTAATGAAATGATTTATTTATTTAAAATTAACACATAAAATTATTAAGTTGATGTTTCTGTAATATATTTGTTCATTATTCTTTTAAATGAAAATATTTTTAATAATGAATACAAAAATGAAATAATTTATTAATGAATAATTAATGAAATACAATTTAATTGTAATATAATGATATAACAAGATAAATTATAGTGAAATATACATATTAATAATTTATTTAAAAGAATGATAAGTTATCAAAATATTGAAAATAATAATAAATCAGATTTAATAACAGTTATAATAAATCATTACCAGATTAAAATATAATAATAAAAATAAACAATGAGATAATAGTTAATAAACAATAATTTATATTCAAAATATAAAATAATAAAGAATAAAAAATAAAAGAGAATAAACAAAAAGTGATATTATGTTTAAAATTCATATTTTAAATTTAAAAAGATGAAATAACAAGTTAAATTAATAAATATTGAATAAAAGAAAACTTTTTATGGTAATTTTTTTAAATTAATTGAAAATGATATTAATTACAAAAACACAAATAACAATTATAAACAATTAAACATAAATAAATATGAAATATAAAAATATAACAAATAGAAATAAACAAGAATAATAATAAGAATATATAAAATATTTCATAATATTTAATAATATATTTAATTTAAATTAATCATATCTATATATTTGAATATTATATATAATATAATAAAACAAATGAATCATTAATTATAAAATTATATAAGGATTCTATTTATTTTTATTTATTTCTTAATATTTATCATTCTTTTTTTTTTCATTCTTTATAAATAATATAACATATTTCAACATTTTTAATTTAATATTGATTTCAACTATTCTTATTATTTGTTTTCCCATTATTATCTTTTTTTAAGTAAATATTGTTATGATGAAAATAAAGTAAATCAAATGAAGTTTATATCACATTTTATTATTTGTTTTATACTTTCCATTGTTTCATACTATTTTATTTATTTCTCTATTATCTTTATTATTTCAACTATTTTCTTTATTTTACCTTTCTTTTTATTTATTTATTTTCTTGTTATATATTCTTCATTTTTTTCTATGACAATAGTTATATTTGTTTAATTTTATTTATTTATAACTTCATTCTTATTTGTTTAATCCTATCTATTATTTTATCATTCATATTTTGTTATATTATCATATTCTTTGTTTTCATTTTAAATAAAATTTCAAATACTTTTTAATTTTGTAATATTTGTTGTTTCTATTTTTCTCTTTATATTTCTCATAATACTTTCATATCAAATATTTATTAATTATATATCCATTTCTCTTCATTACTGTCATAGATTTTTAGTTTTGTATCAATAATAATGAAACAATAAGAAAGATAAAAGAATAATAAATAATATAAAAGATATAAAAGGAATGTGAAATAGCTAATGAAGTAGTGACGAAAATATTGAAGATATAGAAAAACAAATGTATCTGATGAACAATATTTAAGAGAATAAAATAAATTCAAAAAAGAACAAAAATAAATAGAAAAAATAATAAACTGAAATTAAATTTATTTATTTTTAATTTCTCAACTAATAATTCAAAAATAATGATAAAATAAAACATAATAGTTTTAATTTAATAAGAATAAAACTATTCTATTTTTAATTCAAAATGTAAAAATAAGAAATAAGAAATAATTAATAGTTTATGAACAAATAAAACAAAAGTAAAATTAATAGTTTTAATTTAAAGATATAACTTAAAAATAATAACACAATGGAAAACCAAGAAAAGAGTAAAACAGTAACACTAGCAATTGTAGATCTTACTGAGTTAGAAAAATTTAAGACGGTGATAGAAAGGAGAATAGAAGAACTTAAACAAAAAATAAAAGAAATTGAAGAAATTGTTCAACAAATAAAGAACAATACAGAAAATACAGTGAAAGAATATGAACAAAGAATTTGTGATTTAGAGACTAACTTAGAAATGGTATTAACAAAAAAGAAAACGATACAAGAGATTTCTAAAGTTATTCATGGTAGTGAAGAAGATATTCACGAACAATTAAGAAGAATAAAAGAAGAAAACGAAAAAACAAGCAAAGAACTTAAAGAGCATGAAATTGAAATAGACAACAATGCATTAGATATAGAAGTACAAGGGTATTTAATAGAGAAAATTATGAAAAAAATGGACAATAACACAACTAATGAAGAAATTGTAAAAGAATTGATACAAGAAGAATTTAAAAAGAAATATCTTCAGAAGAGAAAAGATGAAATAGAAAAGAGTAAGAACGAAAACATCAATAAAACAAAAGACACTCCAACAAAACAAACAAGCAATACCATAATAAACAATCTAATGAATAACACAACTGTCTCTCCAGATGAATTATTCAATCATAAGACTCAAATCAAACAAATAGAAGAATGGACAAATAGAAAAGTATCCAATAAAATATTTGATTCAGATATTGATGATTGGAATAAGAATACATCAGTATTTGAACAAAGAATAATAAATAAAGAACATATAATAATTATTATTGAAGATTCAGATGGAAATAAATTTGGAGGATATGTTAATTCTAAAATTGATAAAGTTGATGATTATATAAATGATCCAAAATCATTTTTATTTTCATTAAAATCAAAAGGAAGAATAGAAGGAATGAATAAATTTGATATTAAACAACCACAAGATGCATTTTATGTAGGTAAACAATCAGATGATTATTTGTTTGGATTTGGATTAGGTGATATTTTTGTTTATAAAGAAAACAATAAAACAAAATCATCTTGTAAACAAATTTCATTTTCATATAAAGGAACATCAAGTACACTTTGTGGAACACAATATCCAGAACGTTTCACACCAAAAAGAATCATTATAATTGAAATGAAATGATTTTTATTCATTATTATTTATTTGAAATATAAA
>NW_001856047.1:0-1000 GCF_000209125.1 Entamoeba dispar SAW760
ACCTACGCTCCAAATGGAAACTCCTTAGCAGGGAGCCGCCTTAACCGCTCGGCCACATTGTCTTTGATTAATATTGCTATCTCTTATTATATATTTTTTTATAAATTTTATACTTATTATATCTTATTTATATATATATTCTATCTTTTTTTTTATATCTATTTTATATCTTCTATTCACTTATTCATATATATATATATTTATTTATATATTTATATATATATACAACTCTTACCTTCATATATTACACTTATTCATGTATATATATACAACTCTTACCTTCTTATAGAAGTCTTCAATAGTATAGCTGGTTAGTATCTTCGCCTGTCACGTGAAAGACCGGGGTTCGAATCCCCGTTGAAGAGTTCACTTTTTATACTATATATATGTATATATTCTTATTTATTAGTCACTTATACTATTAACTTTATCTATTCCTCTTATATATTATACTTATTATACTTATTATATATATTATATCTATTCTTACTCTATACCTTTATTATATTATTTATATTATATATATTATATATATTTATTATCCTTATTATTTTTATTATTCCACTTCTTATCTATTATATCTATTCTCACTTCTTATACTTACTACTGTTACATCTCTTACATCTCTTACATTTCTTACATTTCTTACATCTCTTACATCTCTTACATCTCTTACATCTCTTACATCTCTTATTCCTCTTACTATACCTACTACTCTTACTACTCTTACTATACCTACTATACCTACTACTCTTACTACTCCTACTTTCCCCCTCCCCTTTATTGTTAATGGGGGTGTAGCTCAGATGGTAGAGCACTCGCTTTGCATGCGAGGGGGCAAGGGGATCGATACCCCTCACCTCCATTATTATCTATTATTACCTTTTATTCTTTTATGTTATTTCTTATATATCTTATATTCTCTTTTATATACAGTAGTACTTCCTTATTCTTATTATATTAAAAATTTATGTATATATATATATATATTATTATGTTT
>NW_001856046.1:0-4554 GCF_000209125.1 Entamoeba dispar SAW760
AAATAACAATGAATGAAATAAAATATAAAAGAAACAGAAAATAATAAAGAATTTAATGAAATATAATAAAATAAATAGAAAACATGATACAAGTATATTCAAAATATTTTATTACTAAAGAGATAAACAATGATAGAGTTGAATTAATCATTCATTATAATAATCATTTAATTTGTTATTCATCTCTTATTTTTATTTACACTCTTGTTTTCATAATTATACAATAATTATCATTATGATACTTTTTCATTTTATATTTATTCATTTAATAATTTATTAATATCATTATTTCATACATACTTTCATTGTATATTATTTATGAAGTTATTCAATTGATATTTTTATACTTTGTTTATGTTGAATAAAAAATGAAATTTAAGAATATCAATAATATGTTAAAATGATAGAATTACATATTGAAGATAAATGATAATAAAGATAAATGAAATACATTTAGAAATAACATATATTTAAATGAATAATAAAATAAATGAAAATAAAATAGAAAATAGAATAACATTATTAATCTTATTAATCTTATTAATCTTATTAATCTTATTAAATAAACATTGATTCACATTAACATTGTTATTAATAAGATTCAATTATAATTTTAAATCAAATAATATAATTATTTATGATGAAAATAAATTAGAATAAAAGAATCTAATTAAATTTATTTTGATTCTTCAATGATATTCATCATTTCTCTTGTTAATAAATTATGAATTCTTGTATTTTTATAATGTAATAAATAATATGTTTATATTAACTAAATACAATGACAACAATAAAATATTCATATTTTTCATTATTTGAATACATTATTTCATTTATTTATTTCATTCTGAACATCATTTACATTATTCTTGATATCATAATTAATTAATATAAAATATAAATCAATATAATGACATTTCATGATTTAATATTTGAATAAATTATATAATAAATCATGTATGAAACAATAAAAATACAATAAAATCATTATCAAAACAAGAATATAATAATATCATATTTATTCATTGAATACAATTTTCAATATTGAATCATTAAAATGAAATATTTATTCAATTTATATTATTCTCTCTTTTTTAAATCATCTTTATTATATTTCATTTCAATTTCATGTTTATTCATTTGTGAATGAAAATATAAATGAAATATATTATGAAATTAAATTATAAATATAAAGAAATGACAAATATGATAGAATAAATAAAGATAAATAAGAAATACAGAAATTTGTAATAAAAATAACAAATAATAGATATACCCACAATTTGATATTATAAATATTGAGAATTGATTATTTAGTGATTTCAATATGTTCTATTTCTACAATAGAGTTCATTTCTAACATATGAGAATTAGAAAGTTCATCTTCTAATGTGTTGCTAGTGTTAAATATGTAGAACATTAAGTATTTCATGTTTTTAATAATGATTGTTCGTAGTATTTTGTTGAAGTCAATTTGTAATTTTAGTGTTTTTAATCTTCTTATTGTTTCTTTATGTATTAATTTATTGTTAATATTACAAGTATTATTTCTACATAAATTAATTCTCTATTTTGTATTAACTTCTCTTGTAATTCTTTGTATTTATTTATTTTGTAAATATAATTTAATTCATTATTTCTATCTTGACATATATCAATATCATTAATATATCATTTTTATCTTTGATATTTTGATAATATATATCTGGTATTCTAACATTAAAAGAATTGTCATTAACAAATAAATCAATAATTTAATATAAGAATATATTAATATTAATACATTTATGATATGTATTAAAATCAATTTTCATCAAATTTAATAAAATATGTAAATAATATATGTTTATATATTTGTTTAAATACATATTCATGTTTTAATATTTGATTATTATTCATTATTTTATTTATTTATTTTGATTTATATTTTATTATTTATATTATTTATTTTATTCATGTATTTGATATTTATATTTTAAATATATTCTTATTATTTAATTATTTCATTTCATATTAATATTATTCATATTCTTATTTCATTTAATTTAACTTATAATTTATTTTTATTGATATTTATATTATATAAATACAAATAGATTAATAAAATTGATATTTATTTATCTATAATATCAAATTCATTTAATTTATATTTAATAATAGAAAATCATAAGATAAAATATAGAATATAAGAATAATCAACAATAATAAAATAATAATAAAGATATAAAAGATAATAAATAAATATGATAAAATAGAAGATATAAGAAATAATAAACATATACAATAAATAATAATAAATATTTTAACACAACAAAAAAGAATAATATCAAAAAGAATAAATAAGAAAAGAATAATAATAATATAAATGATAATCAATTATAACTTGTTTCTACTTCAAATTATATTGTATTTCATTTATTGTATTTTTATTTCATTCACCACCATTTAAAACATTTTCTTGGTATTCTTTTATTTTTCATTAATTCATCTTCACATCCACATCCATAAAAACATCCATCTCCAAATGATATAATTGAAGATGGTATATTAATTGATTTTAATGATGTACATAAATAAAAACATTCATCTCCTAATTTACTAATTGATGATGGTATATTAATTGATTGTAATGATGAACAATAACTAAAACAACAATCTCCTAATTCATTAATTGTTGATGGAATATTAATTGATTTTAATGAATAACATCCATTAAAACAATAATTTCCTAATTTAGTAATTGAAGATGGAATAATAAATTTATTAATGTCTTTCTTTTCAATATTCTTTCCATTGATTATTTGTAGATTTTCTGGTATTTGAACACTAACTAGTACTGGTTCATTCATAAATATTCTATCTTCACTAATAAATTGTAAATTATCTATATTCATAGATGTTAATGATGAACATTCTCTAAAACACCAATGTCCTATTGATATAACTGGTGATGGTATATTAATTGATGTTAATGATGAACATTCTTCAAAACATCTATCTCCTAATTCACTAATTGATGATGGTATATTAATTGATATTAATGACGAACATTCATAAAAACATTCATCTCCTATTTTAATAATTGATGATGGAATATTCATAGATGTTAATGATATACATTTATAAAAACAACCATCTCCTATTTTAATAATTGATGAAGGTATATTAATTGATTTTAATGATGAACAATAACTAAAACAACAATCTCCTATTTTACTTATTGATGATGGTATATTAATTGTTGTTAATGAATTACAATATTCAAAACATTTATACCCAAGCGATTTAACTTCTAATGGTATTATATTTCCATATTTATTTCTATCTTGATATGTATATTTTATATTTTTACATTCATTCCATGCTTCTTTCTCTTTTAAATATTTTGAATAATTTACTGGATACCATATTACTTGTTTAAATATTTTTCCATCATTAAATGTTTTATCTTTTTTATTATAAATATGAAATGTTTCAATATTAGTAAATAATTTTCTTGAATATTCATTTAATGGAATTGGATTAAAATGAAATCGTTCTATATTTCCTTGAAATCTTTTAACTCCTATTTCTAAATTAATAAAATCTTTAATATCATTAAAATACATTGATGTTATCATTATTTCATTATATCCTAATTTCATTATTGATTTATTATTTATTAGTTGTTTTTATTAGTTCTTTTATTTTTATATTTTAATTTCTTCTTTTTTATTCTTTATCATCATTCTATTTTTATTAATTGATGTTTATTATAAAAAACAATAAATAATAAGAAATAAAATAAAATGTTATTTATTTTTATTTTTAATAAATTATAATTATTAAATATTTCATTTTATTTTATATTTTATTCATTATTTCATTTTATATTTTATTTTTATTTAATAATATAATAATAAAATATGATAAAAGATAATAAATACAATAATATTCGCTACAAAAAAAGGAAATGAATAGAAATGAAGAGAAAGAATGATATAAAAGAGTGAAATTAAGAAGTAGAAGAAGATGAAAAGAATAAAAGAAGAAAGTTGAGAATATAAAATGAAAGAAGATAAAAATGAATAATTCAAAAAGAGATAATAAAAAATGAAAAGAGTGATGAAATAATGGATGTATTTTTTATGACAGAAATTAGAAATATGAAATAAAAAAGTGTTTAATTTATTGATGCAAATTATTTAACAATATTTTATTGATATAATTTATTTTATTCATTTTTATTTATATATATTATTTCTTTGTTTATATGTATTATTTCTTTGTTTATTTTGGTCCTAGATTGAAATATTATTTAAATGAATATGTTTATATTAATAATTAATTTGATAAATTAATTATAAATCATTTAGTTTTATGTTTGATATTCATAATTTATTATTATTATTGTTTCAATATCAGTTTCTCATTTGAATTTATGTGTTAATGAAGATATTGTAAATCAAATTGTTTAATTATATTATTTTATTGTTTACTTCATTTTATAATAAATAATAATAAGAATATATTTGAAAGTATCAATTAATGTTGATAATAATCAGAATATAACAA
>NW_001856045.1:0-1387 GCF_000209125.1 Entamoeba dispar SAW760
TATTAATATCTCAAAAAATGTCAACGAAAGTATAAAAATTTATAAGGTAAAAGTTGTTCAGAATTGAATTCTAAACAACTTTTTATTTAATGATATTATAATGATTAATTGAACGATTTTTTATTTATTTTTTTAATGTTTGAATTGAAATAGTTTAAATAATAAAATAATATAGTTTTTTAATTTAAAATAGTCTTTAACTTTACTAATTGAATAAATGGATAATTAAATCATTTTCTATAAAAAGTAATAAATATCAAATAACTTTTAGTGTACTAGTAATTGTTATAGTTATTATTAATTCTTGACGCAGTATAGATAAAATAATTTTTAACAATTCATTTTAATGATTAATGAATAAATGGATAATTAAATCATTTTCTATAAAAAGTAATAAATATCAAATAACTTTTAGTGTACTAGTAATTGTTATAGTTATTATTAATTCTTGACGCAGTATAGATAAAATAATTTTTAACAATTCATTCTAACATAATTTATTAATTATTGATAATTAAATCATTTTCTATAAAAAGTAATAAATATCAAATAACTTTTAGTGTACTAGTAATTGTTATAGTTATTATTAATTCTTGACGCAGTATAGATAAAATAATTTTTAACAATTCATTCTAACATAATTTATTAATTATTGATAATTAAATCATTTTCTATAAAAAGTAATAAATATCAAATAACTTTTAGTGTACTAGTAATTGTTATAGTTATTATTAATTCTTGACGCAGTATAGATAAAATAATTTTTAACAATTCATTCTAACATAATTTATTAATTATTGATAATTAAATCATTTTCTATAAAAAGTAATAAATATCAAATAACTTTTAGTGTACTAGTAATTGTTATAGTTATTATTAATTCTTGACGCAGTATAGATAAAATAATTTTTAACAATTCATTCTAACATAATTTATTAATTATTGATAATTAAATCATTTTCTATAAAAAGTAATAAATATCAAATAACTTTTAGTGTACTAGTAATTGTTATAGTTATTATTAATTCTTGACGCAGTACATTTGAGATATTAATAATTATTAAAATAATAGTGTTCTATTTATAGATTATTTTTTGTTATTCATTGTAGAAATAACATTTTTTAAATCAAGATTTTATGAAGTATAAGTTATTTATTTTTAAATCAACATTCAATCAAAAAATCTTTTCTATTAAAAAACTATATTATTTTATTATTTAAACTATTTCAATTCAAACGTTAAAAAGATGAATAAAATCGTTCAATTTATCATTACAACATCATTAAATAAAGAGTTGTTTAGAATTCAATTCTGAACAACTTTTACCTTATAAATTTTTATACTTTCGTTGACATTTTTTGAGATATTAATATAAAAAAATAATGA
>NW_001856044.1:0-4853 GCF_000209125.1 Entamoeba dispar SAW760
CAGATGAATATTTATATGTTATTATTAATTATCCAAAAAATAATTATTAATCCTTTTTTGAAAAGTTCACGTTTGAATATTTTTTTCAATATTAACAATTAAAGTTGTAAATTAAGATTAACAATATCTTAATAATGATAGTAACATACTCTTTGTGAATTCTTATATTTGCAATAAAAAATAGATAAAGTTTTTAAAGAATAAAGTTGAAAAATTAATGTCTTAAAACAATATAACACAGTTTTTTAAATTAAGTCAGATTGGATGTTCTATTACTAATTCTATTTTTTATGTCTTACGAATTACAGCAAGATATTTCTATTTATAGCTATTATTATATTTGATATTTCTTTCTTAGCTTATTGGTATTGAGTCAATTAACCTTTATTGATCTATAAATATTAATATAGTATTTTTTTGTATATGTCTAGTTCTTTCTTTATAGTATATTCTTTCTTCTTTGTTAGTTATTTGTGTTGATTTTTGTTTCCATTATTTTTTTAGTAATACTATTCTGATACTAAATTCCTTTTTTGATCATTATTTATTGGGATAAATATTTCATCTAAATACTATTTTCTATACATAATATAACTTAGAAAGAAAAAAACATTTAATTTCTTTTGTTCTTAATATTAACTAAGTTAAACTCTTGAAGTACTATCTTTTACATAACTATGAGACTTTATACATTCTTATTATATCTAGATACTCTAATTAATTTCTATGACTTTGTTTTTTTTGATAGAGAATAAATAACCGAAAAACATAAACTGAAACTCTATAAAAAGAATAATACAAAACCACCTATTTACATTACGATTTCTATTACAACGGATTAAATGAAATAATTCTTGGTGTAAATGTCATTAAAAAAAAGTCAGTCTCAATTAGGAATGATAGGAAAGTTATGGTTTATTCTTGTATTAACTTTTCTTTGTATCATTTCTTTTTGTTGTTATATAAATGGTTGTGTAGTTTATTAGTTAATCTGAATGAGATATTGAAAGATTCGATTGTGGTATTTGGCATTGCCAAATGTAGAAATTCAAATACTTGTTAAAATTCAATGACAATTATTGTCATTAATTATCAACTAATTTGTGATTTTTATAATAAAAATTTGAGTTGTAAAAATGGAACAAACAAAAAAACAGCCAATCAATAAACGCTTAGCTATTTTCCATGAGACAAGTAAAAGAAAAAGTTGCTCTTCTTCTTTAGATAAAATCAAAGACATCACTTCCAGATGGTGCAGGGACTGCTTGGGGTTCAGGTTGTGTTGTTTTTGCCTTTGGATGATAAGATCCAAGTGAAGCAAAGACATCTGGTTTTGGTTGTGGTTTGGGTTGTTGAACAGGAGTGGTAGTTGCTGGTTGTTGCATAAGAGTAGAGGGTGTTGATTGCTGATAACCCATTGGTTGTGTTGGTTGTTGGGCAAACATAGAATATTGTTGTTGCATCATTGGTTGCTGGTAAGTCATAGGTTGTGTTGGTTGCATCATTGGTTGTTGATAGCCCATAGGTTGTGTTGGTTGTTGAGTAAATATAGGGTATTGTTGTTGCATATTAAAAGCAGGATATTGTTGAGAAGGATTTGGTTGTTGAGCAAATAGGTCAATTGGTGTTTGTTGTTGGACTTGAGGTTGTTGAGAAGGGGCAGGTTGTTGCATAGCTTGATCAAAGAGAGCCATAAAATCAACTTTCTTTTTAGGTTGTTCATTTTGAATATTTAAGGTACTTTGGTTCTGTTGTTGTTGAACTGGTTTAATTGGTCCAACATTATCGTTATCTTTCCAAAAGCCCGTATGAGTGTTTTGGATTTGTTGTGGTTGTTGTTGGACTTGTTGAGTTGGTTGAGTGCTAGTATGGATATTGTCTTGAACAACTGGATGATGAGTGACAGGAGGAGGAGTTTGTCCATTCATGATTTGGTCATAAGCAGCTTGATCAAACCACTTTTTGTCTTGGTATTTTAATTTCATAAACTCTCTAATTCTTCTTTCATTGCCACTTTCAGGTAATGGGTAATCAGCTGTAGTCCATCTACCAAGCCAAATTCTTCTAGCATTTTCGTTGCCAATTGTTTTAACTTTGGTAATCTCTTCTGGTTTAAAAGTTGCCATAGAAATAGATTTGACTCTATGACCAAATTCTCTATGAATACCACTACATGTTTGACATACAAAAGTACCAAAATCAGTAACCACATAGACAGGGCCAATTGCTTGGCAGTCCATGCACCTTTTATTTCCAGGGAGTTGTGACATTTTTCTTAACATTTCAGTGTTCTTTTCATCTTGTGAACGTGGCATTTGTTTAATTTTTTTTAATAAATAAGAGATGTAGATCTCATTTTTGTTATTCTTTCAAAAAGAAAATTTGATAAGTATTTTTTATAATTTTTTATTTGAAGAAATTGCTTAATTTGTATTTTTGGACTGGAGTTATTATGAGTCAGGTTCATAGAAAATAATATGGTTTAAATGTATTAATGATTTGAGGTTCTTCTATTACAGGAACGAAATCGACTGTATTTCTTTTTATGTTTTTAATTATAATTTATCCTAAATCTATTTATTTTGTCCTATCATTAATTATTTCTAGTGACTATGCTAAAAGAAGATATAAATCAATATTTCTTGTTACTTATCCGTTTATACCAAAGATAAACAAAAATAATTTATTGGAATTATCCATTCTTTAGTATCTTTTGGTTGGATTTTGTATTTAACTTCTAGGTTAGTTTTATTCTTTTTAATGAATTTTTTACTCAATCTTAAAAATAAGCATAAATAGAGCTTGATTCTAAAAAGTAAATTTCTTTATTTAATGATTGATATTTTCTCATTGTAATATGTTGAATTATCTATAACTTTTATTAAGGCAGCTTCTGTTTTGTCATTTTCATGGTATCAAATTGACTTTAAAAAAGTTTTTACTGAGGTTTTATACTTAGTATGAGAAACTAACACTTTAACTATATTAATATTAAATGTTATTTTATGTAAACATAGTTTGAATTACAAAATAAAAGAATATTGTATAATCGAGAAGTTGTTATTTTCATGATATAATCAAGAAGTTATTATTTTCATGAGACAATATTATTTGTTGAGTAATTCAGAATTTTATTAATTAATTTTTCTTGAATAATAAAAAGAGCAACAGTAATAAAACTAGTACTCTATCATTAAACAGTCTAAACGAGTAATTTTGGTTATCAAGTAAAATAATTATTCATTCTACTTCTGTTATTCAACTCATAAAAATTGAAGCTAAATAAAAAGAATAAGTTTTGAAATAACACATTCGATTATGAATGAAGATTGAAGAATAAATTAAAAATAAAGTTGAACACTAGAATGATAACGATAGCAAACGCTAGTTTGTATACTCATGGTAAAAAATAATTGGTTAATTTCTTGTCTCTCTGTGATGAGTTTTTATTATATTTTTTTATTTTAAATGTTTTAAAGTAGATATTCAAAAAATGAGAGAATCTAATAAATGAGAAACATGGTCTAGTCTAAAAATAACAAGTATTTATATGAGACAGTGGTATATAGTTTATTAAAAATAAATAAATATATTCTAAAAGATTAAAAATAATGTTAATTGATTTTATTATAATTTTAGTACAATAATTTGTTTAGATCATGAAATAAGAGATGGAAAATAAAAATAATTAATTATTAATGGATTCGTTTTTATTATTTCTAGCTTGAGGGACACTAAACCTGTCCCCGAGTCGTTTCATAACATATATACAGAGTATTTCTGTTATAGTAGAGGTAATGTTTTTTATTACAACAGTTTTCACTTCTTTTATGATGTTTATTTTCATTTTTTTAATTCCTAATTGATTAATGCTTTCGGTACTTACCATCAGATTTATTGAAATTATTACTATGTATTATTTTTTTCTTATTTCCTTTCTTCAATTATTCTCTATACATTTAATTATAATTTCCATTCATTTATTATTCTATTTATTTGTTTTCAATTATTATTTTTATTTATATTCATTTCTTCTAATTCTTTATTTTTTTTCATTTGTTGTTTCTTTTATTTTCATAATCATTGTTACGTTATTATCATTATTTTGTATTTCAATATTTCTTTCTTTGTTAAACTTCTTTATCATATTGACATAATAATATTATTTATATTATTATTCTTGTTGTGTGTTCCTCGCTTTTTCTTATTGTTATTCAATCTTGTTGTTATACAATGTTTCATTTGATTTACTTATTCTATTATTCTCTTTCTTTATCTTAATACAGTTATATCATTGATTTTATATGATTTCATCCTTATCCATTATTTCTCCTTTCTCTTTCTTTCATTTTAATTTTAATATTAATTATCATCATTTATTTTTCATTTTCGTTTTTTTTTATGGAATTAGATTATCCTTTTTTATTTATATCTTCATTCTTATTTCATTCTTATTTTCATTTCATCACTACTATGTGATATACATTAATTGTAATGAAATGTTTTGTTATTTCTTATTTTTTATTATCTTCTTATTTCTTGTTTATATTATTGTTATTTAAAATAATAAAAATAAAATAATGAATGATAAAAAAATATCAATTAATAGATATATCCATAATTGGATTTTCTTCATATTGAGAAGTGATTGTTTCAGTTTCTTCAATATGCTCCATTTCTACAATAGAGTTCACTTCTTAAAATAATGAATGATAAAATAAATAAATAAAATAATGTGTTATAAACGTGTATTTAATTATTTATGAATCTGATTTTAATCTGAATATTATTAAATTAAAATGGATGAGTTAATAAACAAGAACACTCATTTCTTTAAAAGAGAAAATAGAACA
>NW_001856043.1:0-1017 GCF_000209125.1 Entamoeba dispar SAW760
AGTTTTATCAGAAATGGTGAGGTTGTAGCAGAGATATTAATTCAACAATTTTATTGAAAAAAGGTGCACTTTTTTGATTTTAATAAAAAGTACTAGGTATCCAATATCGTTCTGTGGATCCTCCAAAAAATAAAGTTTTATCAGAAATGGTGAGGTTGTAGCAGAGATATTAATTCAACAAATTTGTTGAAAAAAGGTGCACTTTTTATGATTTTAATATAAAGTACTATATATCAATTATCTTCAAAAGCACTCTGCAAAAAGATAAAAATTATTAATTGTGATCGTCATGTATTTGAGATATTAATTTATTCTATTTTTATCTAAACCAAATGAAAGAAGTTAAATGTCGTCAATTTTAATAAAAAGTACTAATTATTAATCACATTAATATGCACTCTACAAAAAGATAAAAATTATTAATTCTGGTCGCTTTCTATCTGAGATAATTTTTGACATGTTTCTGTCTAAATTAGACGAAAGAAGTTAAATGCGTCTGATTTTAATAAAAAGTACTAGGTATCTAGTAACTTTATATGGAACCTCCAAAAAATAAAGTTTTATCAGAAATGGTGAGGTTGTAGATGAGATACAAGTTCAACAATTTTATTGAAAAAAGGTGCACTTTTTTGATTTTAATAAAAAGTACTAGGTATCTATTACCTTACATCATGCACTTAAAAAATGCAGTTGTTATTAATTCTTGACGCAGTACATTTGAGATATTAATAATTATTAAAATAATAGTGTTCTATTTATAGATTATTTTTTGTTATTCATTGTAGAAATAACATTTTTTAAATCAAGATTTTATGAAGTATAAGTTATTTATTTTTAAATCAACATTTTTCAAAAAATCTTTTCTATTAAAAAACTATATTATTTTATTATTTAAACTATTTCAATTCAAACGTTAAAAAGATGAATAAAATCGTTCAATTTATCATTACAACATCATTAAATAAAGAGTTGTTTAGAATTCAATTCTGAACAACTTTTACCTTATAAATTTTTATA
>NW_001856042.1:0-2441 GCF_000209125.1 Entamoeba dispar SAW760
GAATATACATAATAATAAGAACATATAAACATATAAGAATATAATAAACATAAATAACATAATAATAATAAACATAATAAAAAACATAATAATAATAAACATAATAATAATAATATATATAGAATAGATAAATAGATAAATAGATACATAATAATGGAGATGAGGGGTATCGATCCCCTTGCCCTTCGCATGCGAAGCGAAAGCTCTACCAATTGAGCTACATCCCCTAAGGTAATAATAGAGATATAAGAAATGAGAGATATAGGGAAGGAATAGATATATAGAGAAATAGATATATAGATAATAAAAAGTTAAAAGTATATATAAGAATAAGACAATATATATAAGATACAGTTAAAAGAATGCATCCGGTGGGGTTCGAACCCACGCATCTTGCGATAGCCGTTCTTGAGACGGCCCCCTTAGACCACTCGGGCACGAATGCTTCGTTATAGAAAGGGAAAAGAGTAAGAAAATGAATAGGAATAGTAATAATAATAAAAAGGAATAAAATACATAATAAGGTGTACATATACATAAGGGTGTATAAGTTGTATAAGTTGTATAAGTTGTATAAGTTGTATAGATAAGAAAGATAGTATAAGTAGTATAAATACTAAGATACATATATAATAGAAGTAAAGATAATATAGTAAGAAGTAGAATAAGAAGTGTATAAGTATAATAAACATAATAAACATAATAAACATAATAAACATAATAAAGAACATAATAATAATAAACATAATAATAATAATAATAGAAATAAGAATATAGATATATATAATATAATAATATATAAAGAAACATATAAGTGAAGTGTATAAAAAGAATGCATCCGGTGGGGTTCGAACCCACGCATCTTCCGATAGCCGAGCTTAAATCGGCCCCCTTAGACCACTCGGGCACGAATGCTTTGATATATAAATACAGAAATAATGAAGTCTATAAAACTATAAAGGTATAAGTCAGACTATAAGATACACACATATAGTATAGACTAGTAATAATAAAGTGATAAAGTGATAAAGTGATAAAGTGATAAAGTGATAAAGTGATAATAAGGGAATAAGTTAATAAGGTAATAAGTTAATAAGTTAAAGTGTAGGTAGTATAAGTATAGAAGACAAGAACATAGTATAGTCATATAATCATATAGAATAGATATAAAAATAGATAAAGGTATAGAAATATACATAATAATAAGAACATATAAACATATAAGAATATAATAAACATAAATAACATAATAATAATAAACATAATAAAAAACATAATAATAATAAACATAATAATAATAATATATATAGAATAGATAAATAGATAAATAGATACATAATAATGGAGATGAGGGGTATCGATCCCCTTGCCCTTCGCATGCGAAGCGAAAGCTCTACCAATTGAGCTACATCCCCTAAGGTAATAATAGAGATATAAGAAATGAGAGATATAGGAAAGGAATAGATATATAGAGAAATAGATATATAGATAATAAAAAGTTAAAAGTATATATAAGAATAAGACAATATATATAAGATACAGTTAAAAGAATGCATCCGGTGGGGTTCGAACCCACGCATCTTGCGATAGCCGTTCTTGAGACGGCCCCCTTAGACCACTCGGGCACGAATGCTTCGTTATAGAAAGGGAAAAGAGTAAGAAAATGAATAGGAATAGTAATAATAATAAAAAGGAATAAAATACATAATAAGGTGTACATATACATAAGGGTGTATAAGTTGTATAAGTTGTATAAGTTGTATAAGTTGTATAGATAAGAAAGATAGTATAAGTAGTATAAATACTAAGATACATATATAATAGAAGTAAAGATAATATAGTAAGAAGTAGAATAAGAAGTGTATAAGTATAATAAACATAATAAACATAATAAACATAATAAACATAATAAAGAACATAATAATAATAAACATAATAATAATAATAATAGAAATAAGAATATAGATATATATAATATAATAATATATAAAGAAACATATAAGTGAAGTGTATAAAAAGAATGCATCCGGTGGGGTTCGAACCCACGCATCTTCCGATAGCCGAGCTTAAATCGGCCCCCTTAGACCACTCGGGCACGAATGCTTTGATATATAAATACAGAAATAATGAAGTCTATAAAACTATAAAGGTATAAGTCAGACTATAAGATACACACATATAGTATAGACTAGTAATAATAAAGTGATAAAGTGATAAAGTGATAAAGTGATAAAGTGATAAAGTGATAATAAGGGAATAAGTTAATAAGGTAATAAGTTAATAAGTTAAAGTGTAGGTAGTATAAGTATAGAAGACAAGAACATAGTATAGTCATATAATCATATAGAATAGATATAAAAATAGATAAAGGTATAGAAATATACATAATAATAAGAACATATAAACATATAAGAATATAATAAACATAAATAACATAATAA
>NW_001856041.1:0-1080 GCF_000209125.1 Entamoeba dispar SAW760
ATCTTTATTCTAAACAGTTAGTTATAAATAAAAGAATAAAATTCAACAAAAATAATCAATTTTATAACATCAATGCTTCATTACCATTTCATTAGTTTTACATGAAATTATTTTTATTTTATCAACAGAAAGTTTTTATAGAATTTGATTTTACAATACTTACATAATTTATTTAAATGAAATGTCAAATAAAAATAAATATGAATATTTTATATTTATTTAAAATAAATGGATAAAAGAAAGTTATAACATAAGAGCTAACAAATTAATTTGTTATTTTATAAACATATAGACTATTAATGAAACAAGTTATATCTTTTATTTTGTTGTAAATAATAATTTTATATTTAATTTCATTGACTTATTCGTAAAACATAAAAATGTGTTTTTGTTATTTCAATCATTTAATATAAACCAATTAAAATTTATGTTTATTCATTTTAAGAATTACAATTATCATTAATGTTATCTTATTATTTTTAATTATTAACATTGTAGAAGTTTAATTATCTTTAAAATTAATTATTAATTAAATTTATCATTTATTTTATTGTTATTTATGTTTGAACTAATAGTATTATATTCATTGACAAATGGTTTGTTGTAACAATGTTTATTTCTATAATAAAAAAATCCTTTCAAGAATTTGTTAAACCAGTGAACAAACAAAACAATAAAAAAGATTGAATTAATTATTTTATTCTCTGTGTTTATTATTTCTATTATCCACGTAAAATAATGATATTTACTTGTATATTTAAATTTTTATTGTGTTGAAATGTAATTTTATTAAAATTAATGTTTGTTTCATTATCATTCTTCTGTATTATTACAGCATTATGTTAATATTTTCTTTTATTAATGTATGTCATCAAAACTGTTATCATTATATAAGTATAACATACCATTTTTCATTTATTTTGTATTATTCTTATTCTCATTTTATTCAGTCTATTTCTGTTTTTATTTATAAATTATAAATAAATTAAACAATATTTATTACATCTAGATTTATTTCCACTTATCTGTGTTTTATACTTCTTAACTTCTCATGTACTAATTTGTATTTACTTAATTTAT
>NW_001856040.1:0-1041 GCF_000209125.1 Entamoeba dispar SAW760
ATATAGGATACAGTATGATTTGACATAAAGAGAAGTGATACATAATGAGTCAATAAACACTACTTCTGTCATAGAAATTTAATCATATTTAAAATTGAAGAAAAATAAATAAATAAATGAAAAAGAATTAAAAAGAAAAAAGATAAAAAATAATAAGAAATAAGAAAGAATAGAAGTTGATTATTCTATTTTACATTACTCAGATGAAAATACAACTACTAAACTCTAAAGAATAAAAAGAAAGAAGAAGAAAAAGAAATAAGTTTATATTTGTATATTCTCATCTATGATTTTAAGAATAATTCATTATATCATTTATATTCATAATTATTATAACATTTAACAATAATTCATAATGAATTATATACAATAATCTTTTTACAAACATAAAACAATAAAGAATAATAGAAATAATTAATAATAAAGAAATTACTTTTATTTCATTTAATCAAATAAAAATAACATATAATTAACAAAGAGAAATTTATAGAAAAGAAAATTAGAAATAAATAATAGAGTTATGAATTTAATAAATGGCATTATCATAACAATTAATAAACATAAATAAAATGTCATATATATTACATAACAATTGAAATAAGAAAAGAAGAAATAGAAATAATAAGTAAATAGTTCAACAATAATATGAACATATCAATATATTTGAAAGATAAATAGTATAAAATAAACATAAATAAAAAGAATAAAAAGAAAATATTGAGAATTATTTTCTTTAATACAACAACAACAAACAATATAAATAAAATTTAAAATAACAGAACTCCAAATACAACAAGAAATAATAAAATAAGAATAACACTTAGTATAAAATAAATATATATATTCAAATAATAATAAATTAAGAAAAGAAAAAGTACAATCAATTAAAATAAGAAAACATATAAAATATAATAAGTATAATTTAAATAAAAGGAAATAAAAGAATAAATACAAGTATTTCAAAATATAAAAGTAATCAAGAAAGAAATAAAAGATAAAAAGATAATAAAATTATAAACAGAAATAAAGAATAAAAATAAA
>NW_001856039.1:0-1953 GCF_000209125.1 Entamoeba dispar SAW760
AGTGGGTAATTTACGCGCCTGCTGCCTTCCTTAGAAGTGGTAGCCATCTGTAAAGCTCCCTCTCCGATGTCGAACCCCAATTCCTCGTTATCCGTTATAATCTTGGTAGTCCTCGATACTACCAACTGATTGATAGATCAGAAATTCTCATTGGTTACTTGTTAAACACTGTGTGTTCTACAATTGTCGTGGCATCCTAACTCACTTAGAATGTCATTTCTCAATTTACTTACATAAATTGGCCACTTTGTACTAATACAAATTGGATCGTCTCAAGTATTATCTTTATCATTCACAAAGCTATCCTTGTACTTTACTAACCAAAGAAACTATTACTGTTATAATGAGCCGTCCGCAGTTTCATCCTACTTGGTCTTTATACTTACACATGCATGGCTTAATCTTTAACATCAGCATATAATACTGGCAGGATCAACCAGATATTTTATTCTTCTTCCTTTTTAAAAGGAAGGATTCTTTATTCTTACTTCTCTTTTGTATTTATATCCATTTTTCCTTTCTTTATTCTCCTACTTTTGACTTCTTTTTTATTTACTAATTATACTAAAAAACAAACTTATATTATTTAAATCTGTTCTGTCATCTAATTACTTTTATATAGTTAGATCAAGTACAATTTTCTTTATATTCAGTCTTATATTTATTTCTTTAAATTCTTTCATTCTTAACAACATATATCTATTATGATTATATTAAATTCTTTTAATAATCATTTCTTATTTCTTTAATTAATCTCTTCTATGAGATTACTTATTCTGTTTATCTCTTATATTATTCTCCCTAAATATTATGAATACTTATTTTATTTATTATTTTATTGACAAACTGTGCTATTCTCTCATAATTTATTATTTAAACAAACGTAAATGCTATATTCTCTCTTTATTATTCCTCTCATTATATAGTAGCATTAATTATTATTAATCATCCTTATTCTCTTAATGCTTTTATGGTAATGTATGTTTATGGTTTTATTTAATGAAGCTGTAAATATGTTTATAATTTATTTTAAGAATGCTTAACATAATTAAATACTACTCAAAATAGTTTTGTTTCTCGTGGGTTTTTTGAGACCCAAAACTATTTTGAATTTTCGAATTATTTAATTCGAAATTCTTCAACAGAAGATTTATTTCTTCTTTTCTCATCTGTCCTTTATTGGGTTTATACCCAATTTTTTGACATTTTACATTTAAATATTATTAAGTCTTTTAATACCCTCTTTTATACTAGTTATTTTATTTGATATTAAAAATTATTAAAATATTATTTATTATATTTTACTGATACTTTAATGTATTTTCTAAAAGTAAAAATTCTAAAGATATTTCTTCTAAAAATAAGAAAATTTACTCTGAAAATGGGAATTCTTTCTTTTAAAAATAGAATTTTTGAATAATTAACAAAATTTTTTGAAAATAGTTTACTTTAAAAATAGAACATAATATGTCATAAAATTTTCCAAATTCGAAAATGAAGAAAATTACTTCCATAGAATTTTCAAAAATTTAAAAACAAAAAATTCAAGAATGATTTGAATTTATCTTATTTCTAAAAATAGAATAACAAAAAATTCATTAAAAATAGAAATTGTTATTAACTCAATTTTTATAACATTTTATAACAATAAATTACATGTACCAAAATATATAATAATATAATATTTCATACCACAAATAAATTACGTTCAAAATTATATAAAATATTTTTCAAGTGTTATATTAGTTAAAAAATCAATAAATAATTAAATATCTATATTTCTTTAAAAAGTAATAAATATCAAACACATTATAGTTTATTACTCATAACTATAATTATTATTAATTATGATAGTTATGTATTTGAGATATTAACTTTTTTATCTAAACTAGATGAAAGAAGTTAAATGTCGTCAATTTTAATAAAAAGTACTAAGTATTAATCACATTAATA
>NW_001856038.1:0-1676 GCF_000209125.1 Entamoeba dispar SAW760
ACAATGACAGAATATCATTGACAATAAAAGAATGGGTATTATAAAAGATGGTATTATTACTTATTATGATACAAATATATTTGATAATATAAAATTATCAAAGGAAAAGGGTCTAGTGGTTGATTCTAAAAAGAATATTAACCCAAAGTAATACAGTAGTAATTATATACTATCCTTAAAATAAGAAAATAAAGAAGAAATTCAAACCCATTAAAATCAAAAAGAAAATAAATAATGAATATTTAAATAATTGATGTTTAAAATACTCTATTCCATATCAAATAAATGAGAAAATGAAATTATCATAATTCAACAACTAAAATCAAAGAATAAGCCAATAGTTGATGAACAAATACTTTTAAAACAAATGGATTAATTAATCTCAGCTGAGCAAGGAACAATATAAAATAAAATTATTAACATTAATTAACTACTTTTTATTGCGATCCTTTTATCAATTCAGAAAATACATCATATTTTGATACTATGGATATTGAGTAATGTTATAGAGTGTTGTAAAGAAAATCAAACAACAAACAGGTATTCAAGTTCAAAGAAAAGAATGAACTTCAATAGCAATAAAATACATAATAATTATAATAAAAGAAATAACAAGAAAAAAGTGAATAGAAAAAGAAGAATACAAATAAAAACAAATAAGAAATAATAGGTATATCTACAATTTGATTTTATGATTATTGAGAAGTGATTATTTCAGTTTCTTCAATATGCTCTATTTCTACAATAGAGTTCACTTCTAACATATGACAATTAGAAGGTTCATCTTCTAATGTGTTGCCAGTGTTAAATATGTAGAACATTAAATATTTCATGTTTTTAATATGATTTTCGTAGTATTTTGTTGAAGTCAATTTGTAATTTTAGTGTTTTTAATCTTCTTACTGTTTCTTTATGTATTAATTTATTGATAATATTACAGGTATTATTTCTACATAAATTAATTCTCTATTTTGTATTAACTTCTCTTGTAATTCTTTGTATTTATTAATTTTGTAAATATATTTTAATTGGATATTTCTATCTTGACATATATCAATATCATTAATATATCCTTTTTTTTCTTTGATGATTTGATAATATATATCTGGTCTTCTAGCATTAAAAGAATAGTCACTAACCAATAAATCTTTATTGTAAGTTATAACCATTTCATTATTATTAATACACTTAGGAGGGGCATTAAAATCTATTTCATCAAATTCATTAAAATGGGTAATTAATATATGTTTATATATTTGTTTACATACATATTCATGTTTTGATATTTGATTCTTCTTCATTACAACATAATAATATATTGCTAATAGATGCAATTGTGTTATAACAATGTTTACAATATTTTAAAGCATCACAATTGAGTATTTTTGATTTAATACTCAATTCACAGTTACTCATTCTTGCATCTTTACTACTTGGAGGAATACATTTCTTTTTATATTTAATGACTTCCATGTGGTTACTGATAATTTCTTATTATTAAATATACAATTTACATTTCTTATATATTCACTTCATTTCTTTCAATTCATTTAAATATCTTTCATTTATTTTATTTGTTACAAATTCAAATACTTTGCTTATATCATGTTTCATTTCATTTAATTGTATTATATTCATTTATTGAAATTAATCTTCTTACCAAATGCCCTCTTCAT
>NW_001856038.1:1776-4319 GCF_000209125.1 Entamoeba dispar SAW760
TTTATCTCTTTTTCATACTAAGATATTTATAATGATTATCATTAGTTACTCTTGGTAATTCAGTATTTCTCAATTTATCTGATTATTGATATTATTCATTATCCCACTCTTTTCTACTTTTATTTTTAATCATATTCTATTAAATATTTCTTTTGTTAATTTGTGGGCTTTTTTTCCATTTCATTGATGTTGTTAGTTATTATCTTTAAATCATCAATATATAATATGTGGTTTAACTGGACTTGTTTTTTATTCTCATTTCATTTTAATAGATAACTTATTAATTTGTTTATCTAATTGTTTAGATAATATAACAATAATAATACAAATAATAATTTAGATAAACTATAATATTGTATTATTCCTCTTTCTATATTAATTATACCAACATTTTGTTGATTATAATATAATTGGAGTTGTGTATTATTTAATATATATAATATACTTTTAATTACAACTAATGGGATGTTAAAATAAATTAAACATTGTTTAACCCATTGATGATTAATACTATCATATGCTTTAGAGACATCATAATATGTTTCTACCAACTTCCATTTAGCCTTGATTAATAACTGAATGATTATAGTATTGTATAATAATCCTTCTTTTGATGCATATGTATATTTTTTACATCCAATTTGATTTTGTAATAATTGTTTTTCAATTTAATTTAACATCTATTTGATTTCTATTTTCATTTTTAATAAAGATGTATATATTTTTAACATACAATTTAAACAAGTTATTTGTCTGTAATTTTGTTTATATAATATATTTCATTTCTTATATATTAATATTGTCCTTCAATGGATAAATTGAAGAGGGATATTATTATGATTATACAACCATTCATTAAATAATTTTAATAAGAAATTCTTTGGTTGTTCTAAATATTTAATCCAGAAGTCTTGTATTTTATCAATTCCAGGTACTTTCCAATTAGCAATGAATTTTATTGCATGATTTAATTCACCTAGAGTGATTACGCACCTTCTATTATTAATTCTATTTTCAATTAATATTTCATATAAATTAATATTTAGGAAATCTATATTAGTGTTATTTTCAAAGATTTATTTCAAGAAATTAATTGTAGTAATATTATATTGATATTCATCTTCTTTATATTTATTTAGAAGTTGTCTCTTTCATTATTTTATCATTTTATAATTCATTCTTATTCTTTTCCAATTATTCTTACTTCTATTTCTATTCTTTTCATTCTTTGGAGGTATTTGTAATATTTTATTTGATCATTTGTTTTTACTTTAATATGATATATATCATATTTTTAATATGTAATATTCTTTTTAATTTCATATATTGTTTATTATGGAGCAAGTCTCTTAATCTACATATTTTTGATTGTGGTATTCTTTCTATACTTCTCCTTCCACTTCTTTCTTGATTCTTATTAATAATGATGTTAATAGTGGAAGTTATAGTTTTAATATAATGGTAGTAATCATCTAATGTATTGATTAATACTTCATTTGTATTAATGATATTAATTATTTGATGTATTTTGTTTTTATTGTAATAATAATTAATAAATTGTACATCTTCTTGTTCTTTCATATGTTCTTCTTTATTTATTCTTATTATTTCTTGTATTTCTTCTTTCTTGTTTATTCCGGCTATTAATTCTTTTAATTCAATATCTTTCCATTGGTGTGTTATTAATTCTTCTTCATTTCTTCTATTGACTTCCCTTTTAATTTTATTCTTTATTTTAAATGTTTTCTTTATTATTTCTTTATATTCATTAATATCTTCTATTTTAATTTCAATTTCATGTATTAATCTTTTTATTTCTTCTTCTTTAAGTTGGTTTCTTAATTTTATTTCTAATAACTTCAGTGCAAAACATTTATAGAGTGTTAGAATTTCTTCTTCTCTTTCTCATCACTTCATCATTTTTGATGATCTGATTCAATTTCAATTGATAGAGTATGTATAAATAAAATGGAAATATATAAATTAGTTGATGATGTATTAAAGTTTGAATCATAAAATATTTAATTGAAGAATCTCATTTATATTACCAAATATGAATTATATCAACACAGGATATTTAAAAATAATCAAATTGATAATATAAAGAAAATAAATAATTATAATCTATTAAATGAACAAACACATAAATACAAAGAAGGGTTTTAATAATTATCATGGCAAAAAGTTATTTCAAAAAATTACTTATTTAAAAAATAGTTAAATTATTATCATTGTGTATAAGTATGAGTCGTGTTGTTATTATTTGTAATTAAATAAAACAAATCATTCTTTATTTTTATTGTTGATTATGTTGTTTTAATTGATTTAATATCAAACATTATTATTATTTAAATTGTTCATTTAATTTCTTTTTATTTGTTTAAATTTGATATTATAATGATTTAATGGTTATTTTTCAATATGTTTATTTCATTATATACAATTTCTTGTTATTTTTTGTTATGTCCATTATTTATTTGAAATTGTTTGTTATTATTATTTCATCATTACATTTATTTATTATATTTATATTTTGTTATATG
>NW_001856037.1:0-4822 GCF_000209125.1 Entamoeba dispar SAW760
TTAAGCCAATTACAAAGATTATTCAATTTGATTCAGTAACTGCTCCACGTATTACTTTATCAAAAGAACCTAAACCTCATGAATATGAAGATCTTGAAATTGATGTTGAAACTATCTGGAACACTATTGCCCCATTATTGGCTTGTGCCCTTTCACTTTTTGCAATTGTTAATGAATTATAATTAAATGAAATTATCTTTCTTTATCATTCATAATTTTTTGGATTAATTTTACTTTTTTTATAAACTCTAAAATATTTATTTTTTCTTTTTTTTTAACATTTTTAATAAAAATTATTTATTATTAAATCAAAATAATATTAGATATACAATCAGTTATTAAAAAAATATAATGTAATATGTTTATTATTGAATTGTTACTAATATAAATTTTTATTATGATATTTTTATATTTATAATAATATAACATAATGCTCTTATATGAAGAAATTATTTTATTATTTTTTTATATTACAATTTACAACTAATAACTAGAGCAAAATGAACTTTTGTTTTGTTTCTTACTTGTATTATTGAGTCATCGTTAACTTTTTAATTTTTAAAATGAACCAAAAAACTCTTGAGCGTATTAACACCAAATTGTGTTGAATAATAATATCAGTAATGTTAGTACATTCATTTTTTGAACAAAAGAAATTAATGGAATTTAAAAGATGTAGTGAATTATTTTTATAAGATAATGCTAATCAAAACAATTATAATAAGAAGAGACTTTGATTTAGAAATGAAATGAATTAAAGAAATAAAAGCATTATTTCTGAATTAAGAAAAAATAATACAAGTAAATCTAATATTAACTTTTTTTAAAAAAAAGGTACGTTATGTTTTATATCTTTTTTTTTCTGTGATGCAATATTTACATCATAGTTGCTTAATTTTTTAAATCTTTCTTCATTAACACCAGGCTACTGATTATTACATGAAAAGGAGGTGATGAAGAAGAGACTCAGCAATTCTAATATTAAGAAATATCTTTGTCTTGCGTTTTCATGTTGTGTTGGAATGAAGTGTATCCTTTCCTTTTCAAGAAAAAAGACCAAAAACGGGACTGTCTTCAATATTGATTCGTTGTGCTATCTCCAAACAGATTACATCACTCAATCAACGATGTCGATTTATGATGAAAATACAATGAGTAATAGATCAAAAAGAAGAAAAATTGAAAAAGAGGCTTTAAAGAGCTCTAAAAACAAAATCGATAGTATTCTTGTTGAAAAAAATATTAAAAAAGACTCAGGCACATTTCTCTCATTCTTTAATGAAACTGAGAGTCAAGAATTATGTTTCCGGTTACTTAAAATACTAGAATTGAAAAAAGAAAGTGAAAGAAGTGCAAAACAAATTATGCTCATGCCATATGAAAAGGAAGTAAGACAATTAGTAAAGAGTGTTATAGAGTGTGTTAACCCAAGTCCTTCATCTTCTTTTTTTGACAAAGAACTACTCTTAAACTTCTTACAAGAATAATTGAGTAAACTACTTATTCTTTTTTTTTGTTAATTAATTTAATGTATCTTAGATAGTGTCCAACACTTAAAACAACTAAGAAATTTATAAAACCATCTTTTTTATCTATAGGATCCAAAGATTATCTTTTCAAAAATTCTCACCTAAAGCAAACTCAAAAGGGACAAAATCAATTGTTGTATGATAATTTCAATTACTGTCGCTAAAAGAAACATAATATAAAAAAAAATTCAATATAATATTATAAACAGAATATTGTGTTAATTTTTCTATAACTTAAGACTGTCTTATTGTGTTGAAAGAAATATAATAATTATCAATAAATAAAACAAAAGAAATGTATCTATCCTTTGAAATACACACCAAGTCTATTACCATTAAAGAGATATTAGTTATGATATAATTATTATTCACTAAGGACAAGTTCAACAGAATTATTTTAGATGAGACAATAAAAGTTGAAAAAAAAAGAATGGTTGAAAGTTTATTATAAAATAAAATGTTTACATAACAAATTTAAGTGATTATTATTAGTTAGTACAAAAAAAGAAGATATTCAACGTTTATTTAAAATAATAAATATTTCTAAATTATCTATGGATACAATAATTGAAATAAAATAAAGAAATTTAATCAATTTATGTTTGTTGATGATAATAAAAAGAATTGTAATTAAATATTCATATAAAAAACAATAACCAAAAATAAAAACTAAAATTAATCATCGCTTGATGATGAAGATGATTCTTGTACAGCTTTCTTCTGTATTAATTGATTAGAAGAAGGGTTTTCATTACATTCAATAACAAGAGCATATTTAATATCTAATCCCCAGTTTTCAATTTCTTTTAAAACGTCAATAAATGTTGGCCTATCATCAGGATTTTGATTCCAACAGTCTTGAGTCAACTGCCAATATTTTTCAGGAATTCCCTCAGGTTTAGGAAGTCTTTTTCCTTCAATAACAAATTGAGGGATTTTCCAAGGTTGGTCAAAGACTTTTTCATCTGAATATCCTCCTTTTTCAATATAAGTTTCATATAATACAATACCATAAGCATAAACATCAATAGGATATGAATAGTCAAAGTTTTGAAGACATTCAGGTGCCATATAAGTAGGAGTACCAATACCTTGAGTAAGTTCTTTATTTAATCTATTTCTTTCAGAAATATTTCTACAAGTACCAAAATCAGTTAATTTACCACAAACATCACTATGTGGATTTAATGAATAAATTAATACATTTTCTCCTTTAACATCTCTATGAATGATTTGGTTTTGGTGAAGGAATTGTAATGCTATTGCAAGATCATCTAATATTTTTACTTTTAATTCAAATGATAATTCATGTTTTCCCCAAATCTTACTTAATGATCCATATTCTGCAAATTCTGTAACAATAGCAATTTCTCCTTCAGTATAAACTGCTCCAATAAACTCTACAACACATTTATGTCTTAATTGAGTTAACATAGAAACTTCATGAGTAAATTCTTTTTCTTGTTCTTGAGTCATATTTCTTGCTTTCATTTTTTTAATAGCAACTTCTCTTCCTCTATAAGTTCCTCTAAATACCATACCAAAAGCACCTTCACCAATTGGTGGCATTTGTGGTGTTAAATCAGTGTGATCAAGTTTTAATGAAAGATCAGACTCAATAATTAAACTAATTTTTGCTGTTTCTTTATTTTGGTCATCAACATCCATAGCAATAATACCAATTTCATCACTTACAGAAGCAGTACATAACATTTTAATTTTAAATTTTAATTCCATTGCTTCACCAGATTTTAAGGTATATCTTGGAGGTTCTACTTTTAAATCATATCTATGAGATGGAGTTGCAAGAACTTCAAAGAAATAAGCTTTTTTTGTGGTATTAGCAATTTGAATATTTTGTTCATATTCTTTATCTACAAGAGCTTTATTTTTATCTAATCCAAAGCTTAATTCCCAAGTTTGAGTTTTTAAAGGGAAATTTTTATTATCTGCAGTTAATAAACTTAGTTCTAAATCAGAAGTAACTTTAAATGGTTTAATACTTTTAGTAGTATTTTTTTTATGAATACTTTTCCATGAAACAATAACAATAATAATAATAAGTATTACTATTATAATAATTATTATTATTACTACTACTGGAATAATGATATTTAAATTATTCTTTGAACATGTTCCATTGTCTTTAGCACTATATCCTTTTTCACATTCTTTACATCCATTTTTATCACATGATAAACAATGTTCTATAGTTTTACATTCAATGCAATATCTTGTACTATTTGGATAATGTTGATCATCATCACATTCTTTACATCCTGGTGCTTTTAATTCAGAATACCAAATACAATTTTCACAATTAAGTTCACTTGGACATGTTGTACAATTAATTTGACTAGTATTTTCTGCATAATATCCTTTATTACAATTACCAGCACATCCTGTCATTGTAGGTGTACAAGTCATATTAATTTCACTAAATGGTGAACAAAATGATCCATTATTTCCTCTATAATAATATGGTGCACAATTTGTACATGAATTTGATGATTCACATGAACCACAACTTTCATCACAATGAATACATTGCATATCTAATCCAATAAAATATGTTTGTTTACATTCAATACAATATCCCATTTGTGCTTTTTCACATGTATCATCCATATCTTCACATCTAAATGTTCCATCTGGTTGTGGCTTTAACATTTTATTTGCAACACATGCTGTACAATGATCTGCTTCTTTATCACATAATGTACAATTCTCTGAACATGATTGACAAGTTTTTTGTCCTTCAGGAATATATAATCCAGTATGAACTAAATCATTTTTACATTCTTTACATCCTGATTGATCATATTTACTACAATTCTCTTCAACTTTTTTACAAATATCTCCATCAAAATAATATCCATTTTTACATGATAAACATGTTTCTGATGTTGTAATACATGTACTACATGATATGTCACATGGTTTACATGTTAAGTCTGAACTAAGAAAATATCCATCAATACATCTTTGACATCCATATATTTCACTTCCCACTTCACAATTAATTGATTTAAGTGTAACACATTGTTCATTATATGGAATAAATCCTGTTAAACATTTAAAACATTTTTCTTTATTATCTATATCAATAAAACATTCATCACAATTTTCTATAGTACATGCTACACATCCACCTCCACTTAAACGATATTTTTTATCACATTTTTCACAATGATCCTCTTTTATACTACTACTATCACAATGATCAATTTCAAGACAATTATAAGTTCCATTTAAATAATGTTTATCAGTACATTGGAAACAATTATCTGGTT
>NW_001856037.1:4922-6196 GCF_000209125.1 Entamoeba dispar SAW760
ACATCTTTTTTGATCTGTTGATAAGAAATATGTTTCATTACATTTATAACAAACTAAATCATTGCATAACTCACAATGTTCAGGACATCTAGTACAACTATTGTCTTTTAAATAATATCCATCATAACACTTTGTACAATATCCATCAGCTGTTGTTTCACAATTTAAGTCTGTTGTTTGAGAAACACATGTTATTTTAGGAACCCCTTCTGTTGGAGATACAACACTTAACGTAAATCCAGTGTCACACTCAATACACCTTCCCTCACTGAATTCTTTAGCACAATGTTCAACACTACCATAACAAATAGAAAGAAAAATAATCTCAATGATAATTAACTTCCCTTTCATCTTATTTTTCGTTTTAGTAATTCATTTTTTAAGATCTTCCTTTTTTTGAATTATCCTCTTCTTGAATTTTCACCTTCACGTCTTTTAATACATTAATAATTCATTTTGCTATTTTTTATTATTTTTTCTGTTTTATTTTTTAGTATCTTTTTCTTTTAAATTATTATTATAGTTTCAATACTATAACATATAAATTAAAACAAAAACTTATGAATGATTTTAATAAATGTTAGTATTCTTTCTTCATTCGTACCATAACATCGTGCGATATAATTTTAATGAAGTTAATGTTTCATCTAATCTCTCGTTAATTCCTTTGGGATTTGTTCTTTGTTTTAATAAACCACAATATACCTTTTTTCCTTCTTGTTCAATTGTCCATTTAATATGACCAATTAATTCTCTAACTGTGGTACTTTCATTTCCATTAAAAGTAATTGTTGAGTACTTAGTTTTAATCTTTACAATACACCCTGCTTTACTGAGTTCTTTTGGATATTCTTTACTTTCAATACCATCATCAATAGTCTCTTTTGGTTGTTCTGTTTCAACTAGTTTATGTCCTTTTGGTTGTTCTTTTTCATCTTTCAATTCAGGTCCATAACTCATTTCTTTTGTCTTTACTGCTTCATATAATAGTTTTATTAATTTTTCTTGGACTTCTAAGTCATTGTCTTTAATTTGAGTGTCTAAAGTAACAACATTTGTTTTTTTATTAGATATACCATAATATAGTCTAGGACTTCCATGTTTTTCATGGCTCTCATATTCTCCTTTAGTCATTTCTTTTGGTTCCAATAAACTAAGTTTTTTATCTTGAATTGTTTCATTTGTATTTTTCTGACTTATTTCTTTTTCATTCCTATTACTATCTTCATTTATTTTGATTTGTTCTTGAGGTAGTGTATTTGAAACTTGCAAAA
>NW_001856037.1:6296-19314 GCF_000209125.1 Entamoeba dispar SAW760
TGGTTATTGTTTTCTTTTATACTCTGCTCCAGTTTTATACAATCCTTAGAAAGTGCTTCTAATAAATCACTTTTAAAATTGTTCTTTTCTTTTGAGTATATTTCATCAACTTTTATTTCTTCATTACTTTCAATTAATTTTAGGTTTGGAGGTAGTAAATCAAATGGATCACAAAAACCAGATAAGTTATTAAATGAGTAATAGTTTGGTTCTTCAAACGAACTTAATTGGTACAAAAACAATTTGTGGATTGAGTTGTAGAATTTGATAAAATAAATATATTGGTTTTCTATTGCAACATTAGAAAAAAGTGCTAAACTATTGAATGAAAGGCATTTTTTCTTAATGAGATGATAGTCTTGATTCTTACCATGATAATAATTGTTGCATTTTGTCAGTTGTGTCAACTCAAAAAATGCATCAGATAATCCTTTAAAAACATACATCACAACGCACAAGTCAAGCCCACACTGTTCACATATATTAAAAAGGTTTGTTAATAAACTTGCCCTAAAATCAATACCAACTAATCTGTTTTGGAATAAAAATACCATGTCATAGATTTGATTACCTAATTGATGTTTATGCCCGCACGGACATTGTCCATCAACTTTAATTATTGTAGAAGCAACTTGAGGGTCATTACTCTCAAATCGAAATGATTGAGTTGGGATCTCAAAAACTCTAGATTCACAAGAGGCTATAAAACGTTGAATGATTTTTTTTAGAATGATTTGGTCGGTAAGGAGGTGGACAACATTACTCTGTTCAGACAAAAGATATGATAAAATGAATGGACACGTTTTTTCAGGAAACCATTTCTTTTGTTCTTTTATGAAATTAATTGAAAAGTCATAAGATGTTCCAGTTGTACAAGAAAGTTCCCATTTTGTTGTATTTAATGTAAGTAAAACTAGTTCAGCACCAATTTTATTAATTGTATATATTTCAGCAGGTCCATTTCTGTCATTATGTATCGACCTCCCACATGGACACCTCACAGATACTAAATTTCTTAATGGAATATAATCTTCCATTTCCTCTTTTTCTTTTCAACAAATTTTTAAGTTCTAACAGATAAGTCAATTTTAAAACTCATCAATATTTAATTCGTTATATATAACAATATATAAATATTTTAGGAATATCAAAAAATATTAAGATCTCTGTAAATTTGAGATTAAAATAAAAGAGAAAAAAGAAGGAAAAATGAACTTAAAGGAATAAATGAAAAGGTTTGTTCAACAAAGCCGACCATTTTATTCTGAGAAGATTGAAGAAGAAGAATTGTATTGGAAGCGATATGAAAGTGGATTTCGTGAAATTCGAAAATGTTTAGAAGTGATAATATTTCATTTAAATTCCATTAAATCTCTTATCTACCTCGATGACTTTTCATTGTAAAAAAGATAAAGGATATATTGAAGAATATCAACGATGCTTAAATGAAACTCTTAAGAACATTCAAGTTTTCTCTGATTCACTTCAACCAATTATTATAAAAACGTCAAGTATCTCTGATCAATTTAACGCACTTAGAAAAGAATTAAAAGAAGATAAAAAAGATTATAATCATCAATTAGGAATATTGTATATATATCATATTAAATTTAACATAGAAGGTTTTAAAATAATAAAACAAATCTCTGAAGCAAGTTTTAATTTATTTAAAAATGGAGGGACAATATGGGGTAATATAAATATTAATAAACTTGTGCGATGCAGTGAAAGAGAAATTGTTCAATATAATATGATCAAAGACAAACAGTTTATTGAATATTATGGAAATTCATTAGATATAATTCTTCAACAAGAAAAAAGAACAAGTAAACAATTACCAGAAATGATAGAAGTAATGATACTTCTTATTCTTGAAACTGGAATGGATTTTAAAGGAATCTTTAGATTCTCTCCTTATGCTAATTTAAAAGAAATAGAAGAAGGGACAAGAAGGATATCAGTAACTGATATATCTGAATATAGTGTTGATATTATTGCTTGTTTATTAAAATGTTTTCTTCAAAAAATGCCAACACATATTATTGACACTATGAAATCATTAGAAATGATTTCTATTTTTTTAAAGAATAAAACAGAATCAATTGAATTGAAAAGAAAATTATATAAGAAAATAATATTTAGTCTACCTGATGCAAATATTACTTTATTAATGAATTTGTGTTACTTGTGTAACGAAATTAATAAAAAGAAAGAGTTAAATGGTATGAGTTCAAAAAATTTAGGTGTTGTTCTTGCTCCAAGTATTTTAACATTACCTGATCCAGAATTTCTTGCAAATTCAAATATTGATCCAAATACTGGAAAAGAAGTTGGATATGGAATTGATATTTTAACTTTTCTTATTGATGAATATCCAATGATATTTAAAGAGGAATTAGAAAAACATGAAAGGGAATTAGTTACTCTTGGTAGTATTCAAATACAAAGAAGCCAAAGTCCTAGTTTATCTTTTAAGAATAAAAAAATTTATGAAAAGAAAATAAGTGACAAAGCAATCCCGAGTATTAAACATTCAGAAATTAAAGAAATTCATGATAATCAGAATGAAAAGGTAGATGAAAGTAGTGATGAATTACCAGTTGTTACAACAGCCACATCAATTAACTTTGGGAAGTCTCAAAGAAATAATATTATTACAAGGATGGATAATCCAGATGAAATTAAATTTGGTAAATTTACTCCTGGTTTAGATTCATCATCTCAACATATTTCTTCAAAAGAAAAAAGAGTTATTTTAAGAAGTGATCGTGCACATGAATGTATTAAAGTATTAGACCAAATGAAACAAGAGAATATATTTAATAATAATGCTTTTGAACAATCTGATGAAGATGGAGAAAAAGGTAATGTCATGAAACTTAGAAGTTCATTTACAGAAAAAAGATCAAAATCTTTTAATCCAATGACAAATAAATTAGGTTTAAGTGAAGTTTCATTAAAAACAAACCAAAACTCTAATGAAAACGATACTAAATTAGAAGATAAATCAGAGCAAATTTATAGCAATAACATATCAGAAGTTTAACCCCTTTTCTTTAAATTTTAATTTATACTGTTATTAACTTCTGTATGTAAAAATATGAAATTCTTCATATTTTTATTTAACTATATCGGAATTATGAACTTAATCAAAGACTAGACTATCTTTGACTTCATCAAATTTCATTGTTTTATCTACCAGAACTTGTAACCATTACCTTAGAAAAGGGTTGGTGGCTAGTTCTGGGGTTTTCGTTATAGTAATAATTCATTTGTGTTAAAGTTTAAAAATGGAATATGACGTGGATCGTATAGTTTTTTTAATAATTTTTATTATATACGTTATTTTAAAAAAAATGAATAAAAAAAAATTTAATTAATTTATTTGTAAATAATTAATTGAATAGTTTTTACAGAATTATTGAGATGAAGTTAATTTGAAATATGTTCTAATTAGAATCAATCATTATTATTTTTTAGTCAAACTAAAATTTTTATTCAGATGGTTAAAGATAATTATTAACTTATCAACAAAAAAGTCGTTTGTTATGCTTTAGAAATTTTTGTTGTTAGTATTAAGTTGCATTATTTATTCTTTATTTTTGAATACTTAATAAAATTAATTATTTATTAAGCTTCTATTTCTAGAAATTAGATTCTACAATAGAAAAAAATACTACAATAAACTGTTATATACTTTATTTTAATCTTTATTTAATAGAGTATTAAAATATTCAAATAAATTTACAATTCATCATCAACTCTTTTATATGAATCATTGACAATACTTTAATATTCGTTATTAGTTCTACTAATATATTCTATTTTCATTAATTTTATTATAAATTCATTTGACTCTTCTCTATTCTTTCTTGTGATTTTATTTACTATAAAATATTAATGAAGTGTATTCAAATTCAATTAATTTAATTTTTTAAATGATCTTTTTGGCTAATTATTTGTTGAAATTATAGAGGAACTTTTAGTCTAGTAGACTTTCTTCATTTCAATTATTCATATATAATGTTTTCTTTTCAAGTTAAAAATGAAAATTGGTTAATACAATAAACACAAGTTAATAAAAATAATCTTCTTTCCCATTACTCTAAGTTTATTTAAAAATATATCAAGAATTGACAACCAACTGAAATAAAGTGTTGTTAGAGTAAGTAAATTTCAAGATGGGTAAATAATAAGGAATGAAGGATCAATATAATTGAATGATAAATTAAGAGCAATAAAAAGAATAATACAAAAACAATAAAACAAATATAAAAATACTAATTTAAATTAAAAAAAGAATGCAAAACGTTATATATAACTTAAATAAAAACAAAGAAGAAAAAAACTAAAAAAAAACTTCAAATTAATTTGTAATAAAAAACAATGAAATACCAAGCACATTCACAGTCAACAACATCAATCCATTTTCTCAACAAAGACCAAGGAATTGTCAGTACATGTTTGTGGATATTTTTTAAATGAAGAATTATTAATTTTATTAAATAATAACTAAATGAAATTAGCTGCTGATGGAACTCTTGTGATTCGTGATTTAATAAAAAATGAAAATAAAGGAAAATTTGTTGCTCAAAAAGGAGGAATTAATGACAGTAGTGTGTTGGATGAAACAACTATATTTGTTGTTGGGGAAGATGATAGTTTATGGCAAGTAGATACAAGAGCTCCTTCATTAATAAAGAAAATACAAATTAATCCAAATTCATCTCATCTCTGTGTTTCATGTTCTAGTTGTAAACGTGTAGCAGTTTCAACAAACAATTTAATTAATTTATACGATCCGACAGCTGATAAAATAATTAATATTAATCAACCCGTTCACTCAAACACTATTACTTCATTATGTTTTAGTGGTGTTTTATTACAAAGTTCTTCACTTGATGGTACAATAGTTCGTACCTTTGAAGATTCTATAAAAACTCGTCTTCCAGTCTCTTATTCACCAGTGTTTGTTAAAATTATTATAAAATATAATATAAAATATTATTAATAAATAGTTTGTATTCAGATTTCCCTCATTGGGATATCTCCATTGGTGGATTTGCTGATGGAAATATTGTATTATATAAAATGAATAATATCATTCAAACATGGAAAGGTTATCAGCCTAATGGAAGAATAGTTCCAATTAAACCATTTGATAAAGACTTTCAAAAATTTGTTTCTGGAAGTGATGATGGAACAATTAAAATATATTCTGTTGGAAATGAAGAACCACAACAAATTCAAAAAGAGTTAACAGGTTCAATAACATCAATAGATTGTAATGACACTCATATTGTTATTGGAGGAGTTGATCCATTTATATCTTTTATACCAAAATCTTCTTTAAATTGAATAAATGATTAAATTATAATCAATTTTTCTTTTGTTCATTCCAAATCATTATTTTTAATACTCTATCATTATGAACTGCAAAAAGAGTGTGAGGTATTTCTGTTAAAGAGTATAAACAGTAGTCTTTATCATAACTTTCATTTTCTTTCTCTTCAACACATTCTCTATCTTTTTGAATAGTTCCCCACTAAAAATAAGTCAATACCTTTTTTGATAATTTCATCATTGGAAGAAAATAAAAACAAACGCTATCACTAAATTGAAATTTATTCTTTTCTTCTTCAAATTTCCAATGACATTGTGCATATTTAAGAAATTGTTTGTCAGTTTGATCATTTGTATGAAGAACAATTCCAATAATAATAAAAGAAATATTACATAAAATATCAATTCCAAAGTCATAAAAAGAACAAACAATAATACCATTACTAACGTTAATAGAATCTGGTTCTTTATTAAATATCACTTTAATTTCATCAGCACTTTTTCCTAAAAAAAGTTCTTTAGATCCATCGCAACCTAAAGAATCAATACAAAATAATAATTTATTATCTTTCTATTAATAAATAAAAGTCATTTTAATTTGTTGAAGAAAAAATAATAAACACAAACAACTTGTACATCTCTTAGACTTCTATATTTTTCTTTTAAATCACATTTCATTTTTTCATTGTTTGAATAACACTTAATAAAAGTTAAAGTTGGTCCATTATATTCTACTTGAATATGTTTATAATTCTTAATATCAAACTTAATATCTTCATTAATTCCATAATTGTTATTTAAATAATACTTCCCATCTTTTTTAAAAATTGATGGGTATTTAATTTCTATCCCTGTTATTGCTTGTTGCTCATCAAAGAAAATACCCATTTCCATTTTACTCCAACTATATATTTTACACATCTCTTTATTCTTTTTATATCTTACTTGACTTTCTTCTTTTTTTTCTTCTGTTAATTGAGTGTCTTGAATATCTTTATTCTTTTCTTCGGTTACTTGACGTTCTACACTCTTTTCAAGTATTGGTTGACTATCTGCATTCTTTAATATTGGTTTAATTAATTGAACAAAATTATATAATGGCATTCCAATTTCTGCTCCTGCTATAATAGCATCTTCAAAATTAACTTCAACACCTTCCATATTCATTATTCTTATTTTATTCTTTTTTGAGTTGAATTATAAATACAATATTTTTTAATAAAAATCTTAATAAATATAACACAAAAAAAATATTTATTTTAGTAAAGTTTGACTATTTATTTAATAAAGTATGAAACACACAACAAATGTCTTTAAACATTGAACACCCAAAATGTGTTTGAAACAAAATTTGGTGACACCCATCTTTTTTTGAATAAATGACTTCAAATGGAACTCTGTCTTTTCCATTAATCGTAGAAAATGTCCATTCTTTAATTCTCAACTCATCACAAATTTGATTAATTTTTAATTTTATTTCATTCTCATTATCATAATTTTCACAAACAACTTCTCTTGTAGTACCTCTAGTTATTTTGTCATTTGGAATAATATTATCTGAAGTTGGAATAGCAAGTAATATATCTTCTGATTCAATTTTAGAAGTATCTATTTCTTTTGGTGAATTAAAAAATTGATTTTCTAATAACCGATAGATTTCTTTTACTGTGTTAGAACCAGGTGATGCTAAATAATCTCTAATTGATAATTCACTAATATTGGGTAATATATAACAAATTATTTCTAATAATTCTTGTTGAGGAAATGATATAACTGGACCACTGTACATAGCTATCGGTGTTTCTTTTGTATTGTCTAATGCAACTTTAACAAAAGGATGTTTCATAACTTGTTGTAATGTAATTCGTTTTGAAGGATCTCTTTGAAGCATTTTTGATAAAAGATCACCTGATCCATGGTTATCAGGAAAATTTATTTCTATGCCATCAGAAAAACAAGGATGACTTCCATATAACATTACATGTAATAATTCTCCACATGAATAAACATCTGCTAAGAATGGATCATAAGTATTTCCACTATTCACTTCTGGAGCAACATAATCTGGTGTACCAACACGCTCTTTTAATTTTTCATTTAATGAAAAGAATGAATAACCAAAGTCAACAAGTTTGATATTAGTATGACCTGAATCTAATAAAATATTTTCTGGTTTAATATCACGATGACTGTTCAGATAAATCATAACCTTATCAATTTTTTATGAAAAGACAAGTTAAATAAAACAAACCAAATTCCTTTAGAATGTAAATATGATAAACATCTTAATACTTGACAAAATAGTTTAATAGAAGTTGTTATATCTAACGCTTTTTGTGTAAGAATTAAATAATATAATTCTCCACCTTCCATATAATCTAAAACAATAAATAAATGAGTAGAATTTTCATATACTTTATGGAGTTGTACTATATATGAACTTCTTATTATTTTCATAAAAATAATCTCACGGTCAATTTGTGGTTTCTTTTGTTTATATGTGCTTTTTTTAATGATTTTAATCGCATATTTCATTCCTGTTATCATATGAATTCCTAAAAACACAACAGCAGTTGAACCATGTCCTAATTCCTTTCCAATAATGTAATCTCCTATTTTATATATTGTTAAATCATTATGTTCTTCCATTTCTTTCTATTATTTTTGATTTTTTTTGTTTATTTTCAGTTTTTTTAACTATATTTTAAAAAATGTTATATTTTTAATTAATTTTAATTAACAAAAAAATATTTTTTGTTATAAAAATCAATTAAATTCCAATGAAGACTCCAAAATTAGATGAAGAAAATCATTAAGAAGATGAATAAAACCATAACAACTCCTGTTGTTTTGTTATCATCAGGACCATTGGATGGATCACCAGATGAAGGAACAATGGTACAACCAATTGGATCTTCATTATCATCACCTGCACCATCTTCAGGGTTATATTCAGCAATATCACCATCCCCTAATTCCATTTCAACATATAAATTATTTTGAAGTGAATTACCATTCCTAAATACATCAACACCATTAATACCACAAAGAGTATTCCAATCAATTTTGAAATGTCCATTTTCAATTCCCCAATCATTTCCCCAAGAGTTCCTTACCCAAAGGAATTTATGTCCATCACATTCTCCATAACCATCAACAGTAATAACGTGATCAGTAATTTGTCCAGTACAACTTTCAGACTTATAAATACCACCTTCATATCTATATAACGAACTAGTAACTTTCATTGCACTAATAAATCCATGATATTTATAAATAATTTCTTTTATTTCTTCCCAATTTTTATTGTCAAAGTGAGTAAATTTATTTTCAGTAGCAAATTTTAATGGATATTCAACTTCTAATGATTTACATTCATGTTTAAACTTCTCACAATCTTCAGGATCTTCACAATCTTTATCAGCATCAATAAATGGATAATCATCTGCATAATAAATTCCATTTATTGAATTAAGAACATCTTCAGCAAATCCTCCTCCACATCCACCCCATGCCACAGTGTTACAATCAAGTAATTGTTGGGCAGATAATAATTTTCTTTTTGGTTTATCATTATTAGCTTGTTTAGTTAGGTAAGCATAGATTGTTGATAAGTGTTGAGCTGGTCCAACTGCATAACACCCACCACATGTATTTTGATTAATATTATTTGTTCCACAATAATTATATTCTGCTGCAGAAGTACATAATGTATAATTAGCTGGAACAGCTTGTTTAAGAGTTTGTTTTGTTGGACTTACTTTTTCCATTTTAATCATTTCTTGAATTCTTTTTGCACCCATTCTTCTATTATTTTGTATTCTACTTGATGCTGCAAGAAGTTCACTATCTTCCATATCTGCAAATTTATTAATTCCCATTCTATATGAACTTCCTTTTGCGTTGTGCTCTCTCATCGTCTCTACATTTTTTATAAAAACAGCTTTTCTTCTTAACTCTTCAGCAGCATTTAAATATTCTCTTTTATACTCTTGTTTAAATTGCTCAAATAACTTAAGTGGATCCTCACTTAAATTAAATGAACTCCCTTCACTTCCTAATACTAACAAAACTAAAACAACTCCTATCATAATTATATTTTTTTCGAGTTCTTCATTTGTCTTTTTATTTCAAAGAATTCAAAGAATTCTCATGATTCTCTTACTTTTTTTAATTCACAAAAAAAAATATAATTTCTATTTTTATGTTGTAATAAAGTTTTTTCTTTTAATTATTTTATTGACTAAATTATTATTTTTTAAATAGTATTTTCATTTTGTAACAAACTCTTAATGTAAATTATGAGATATTCGAATCTAAAAATAAAACATCTTAACGATAAATAATTTGGAATTCATTTTTTTTAATGTTTTTTTAGTATTTCTAATTTAGGGATAATATTGCGAAAAATGATCTTACATAAATTTTGAAAAGTGAGATGACTTTTCATCTCATTGGATAAGATTAAAACAATAAAAATTCAATATGAAATAAAATGAACATCAACCTAAAGTGGGCCTTGCATGAACTTATTGGAAATGGTAATTTTAATCCAGAAAAAAGGTATCTTGATAAGATTATAAAGAAATCGTTCCAAGGGAGGAGTTATATTATATTTAAAAAGATTAAAAATAAATTAAAAAGTACATACTTTGATGAAGTCTTTAAAGGATTAATTCTTTTTCATTTTCTTTGTCATAATGGAAACGGTATTATATTTTCTGAGTTTAAAGAAATTGTCATTCCAAAACATGATATAAAAAATGTTTTTAGTATTGACCCAAATTCGTATCAGTTTTGGTGTGAACATTATTCTATTTTACTCAATCATTTACTTAATTTCCATCATAAATACCCTTGTTTTGATGGTTGTTTTCATTTTCCAAGAAAGAACTCATTTCTTGTACAACTAAAAGAGAAAGATTTGATTATCAATTTATGGAACGATTGTTATATTTTATTTAATCAATGTAACCAGTATGTAATTGATATAATAAGAATGATTAAATTCAATGACCAATTATGTTTTAGTGTGGGGATTGTTGTGAGTGATATGATTGGTATTTATTTAATTCTTACAGAGTTGCATAACTTTATTACATCTGAATACACACAAGAATTAAGTAGAATTGAAGTAGAGGAAAATGGTTGCAAAAAGTGTCTTTATCAAATAAAATCAAAGTTGTCAAATCAGAGAATGGGAAAGTATTTACCCAATCAATCTATCAGTGAACTACATTTACATGAAACAAAAAATTCAGAAGATGACTTGTTATGTAATAAAACTACTTTACAAATATCTTCAATACAAAGGAAAATGATGTAATTTTGTTAATTTAAAATAAATTAAACAAATATTTTTTATTATTTACTGAAATGAGTTTTTATAACTTCAAAAAAAAGTATTAAAACAAAGAAACATATCAATTATCATCAGTAATACAAAAATTTTGACTTATCTACATAATTCTTTTGAAAACTACTTTATTTTTTAAGGGGTTTAAGATTTAATTTTAGCGTCTTGAAGAGTATTAACTTTTTTGTTAACACTCCTTTTTTAATGTTGTAGAAAAATAAAGCGTCTATAATAACTACAATACACTTATCGCCATTTTGTCTTTTAGTTTCTTTTTTTTTGTTGAGGCTCTGACTTAGTACAATTATAACAAATTTATTCAATATTCCTTAAGAGGAATGTCAATGTGTTAAACTATGTTTAGTTCTCTTTGGAATTAGTATTTTATGTTCAGTGAAAATAATTAATTGTTATACATAACAATTGAATAAAATTTTATCATGTTATTGTTTCAATAAATTGTTGCTCTTGTTGTACTAATAACAAAATAAAAAAAGATAAAAATAGAGGTTTTATTAATTTTAATAAATTAAATTAAAAAGAATTAATAAGTAAAAAGTAAAAAAAGAATTAACCCTAAATTTAGGGTTAAAAAGATGGTATAAAAAGCAAGGAAAAATCAGTTAAAATCAACAAACTTATCCTTGATTGCTGTGCCTCAAGAAACACAGTAATCTTTGCACAATGCGTCATGTGCACTGCGGCGTGTTGATGTCAAATGGGTCAACCTGGGAGTAATTTTTGTATTGCCTTTTAAGAGGCACCTCTTAACAACACTTTATTTAATTTACTTTTTCTTTACCAAAAGTCATTTGTTTTAAAAGAATTAAAAGTTAATTAAACGTTCATTGAATTGTTTTTTTGATCAATAAGAAAATGATGAAATAGAATTTTTAATGGATAATATTGAATTATTATCATTTTATTTAATTGATAAAAAATAATACTCAAAAAAAATATACAAATGAATATTTCTATTGTATTTAAAAATATTAATAATTAATTAAGACGTTTTAAATTTAATAATCATTTTACTGTATTAACACAACTACATACTTTACATTACCACGTATATTAAATGCGCAAATTGTTTAAAGATAATAGAATGTATTCAAAAGAAAAATTGGTTATTGTTAATTCTCTAGAATTTATTATCTATAAACAAATTAGTAAACACCATTTCACTCTCATTTTAATGAGTGTAACTAATAATTCAATAAATACGTTTACTTATTTATCTCTGAGATCTTTTTATACTTCTCAAATAGTATTCTTTGATAATGTGTTGTCATTACACCCTCTGTTGTGATGTTCTTGACTTCTTTCTTTCTGATTCTTATTCTTTTCAATCTTCTTATTATGCGTTGCCCTTTTCTTCTTTTTTTGAAGTGCTTTAATTGGTTTATTTTATTCTACCTTTAATCTTTTCTTTAATCACTGTTCTAATTCTTATGACCTCCTCTAGTTATTAAATCATATCTTATTAACAAATTATTTCGATTGTTAACTTTAGTTTATTACACTACTCTTTAATCTCTTTTATATTAATTGCTTTCACTTTCTTAAACACTCTTCTTTCTGCAACTCTTTAAGTGTCATTTTAAATACCGTTTATTTAATTACGACTATCTTTTTCATTTTCTAATACCTTTGTCTCTTGAGTGTGAATGTACCAATAACTACCAATCTATGGTATTGATATAATATTCATTCAGATACTTAAAATTGTCTATGTTAAGATTATAGCAATTGTTCAAGAATCTTTTTCCAAATAATTCAAAATAAACTTGAAAAAGGAAAAAAAGTAAAAAACAAAAAAATTATTTTTTTTTAAATTGCGTTATTGCTTTTTTAAGTTCTTTAAGTATTTGTTCCCACAAAGGATGATGAGCAATTGGTTCAGAAGAGATTTGTTTTTCTACATAGTTAAAACAATCACAGATAACTTTTTCATAACGAGTTTGGAGTGTAGTAGAAGACAACTCTTTGTAAAAACATTTTAAACAAAAAGAGCACAATTGATAAAATAATAGAACTCTGACAAGCTCTTGTCCTTTATTTATTGAGTGTTGGGTAGGGGGTTGTTTGATGATTTCACCTTGTTGGGTAGTATTCCAAATTTTCAAAGCATCAATTTTATTGATTTCTATACCATCAAACAATTTTGGATCAATTCCCCATTGTGTATAGTCAACACTTTGGACATTAGAAAGTCGTTTACTTTCTACAAATCCATAGTCTACTTCTTGTTCATCTCTAACGTTTTTTTCCATCTGCCTAACAACAACTTCACTATGCCAATTAATTTGGTCAATAAAT
>NW_001856037.1:19414-22205 GCF_000209125.1 Entamoeba dispar SAW760
ACTTTCCCAACCATCATTTTTTATTCAATAGAGGCAATGTCTTTTGATAAAAATCTCCCCTAATTTCTTCTTTCTTTCTTTTCTTTCACGTTCGTCAGTTCGGAAGGTGTCTTGAAATATATCAATAGTATTCTTTTCTACTTCCCCCAAAATACCTTGACTTAAAGAATTTCTCAAAAAATTCTTCTTCTTTCATTCTGTTGTCAAACACTTCTCGTTTGTACCTTTCTTCAATCATTGGATATTCCATAAATATTTGTTTTCTAAATGGTTCCCATTCCTTGCTTTCAATAAACTTTTTGAATTCTTCTCTTCTGGGAGGTTCTCCTTCTCTAAAGTATTCACTTACACAATCAGTTATTAATGCTGAAGAGAAACCAGGTTTTATAATGTCTAATTTTGTTTCCTTTTCTTCTTCTATTTCGCTATAAAATATTTCGTCATCAGGGATTAGTAGTGTTGCAACAAGTTCATTATAAAGAAAAACCTTTCTTGGTGTGTCTAGTCTAACATCTTTTGATTTAGACATGTAAAGAAAATATAAAAAATAAAGTTTAAACTTTTTAAAGTTTATATAATTAATAGAAATTATAATTAAAAGTTATACTAATAATAGAGAATAAATGATTTGTTTATCAAATCACTTAAATATTAATAAGTTAAATAGAATAATGTTTATTTTATAATTAAGAATAAATATCTTAATTATATTACGTTTTTGTTATACTTTTCAAATGTTATAATCTGTATTATGAGATTATTGTTTGTTATATTTAAATATTAAATTGAACGTTTTTTAAAATATTCATTCTATCTAGTATTACAAATTTATATTAAATTGAAATAAGCTAACAATTATTAACTAGAATTTCTTATTTCATTGAGACAATTCTTTTTGGTTATTATAAGTAATAAAAATTATGGGATTAATGAATAATGAATAATTATTAAATCAATAAACTAAAACTCAAAGACACTTTGTTTCATTATTAAAAAGATATCTTAATTATTTGAAATATTAGAATATTATGTTTGGTAATAAATAAAAATGGATTGTTTTTCTTATAGTTTGTATTTGGTATTATTAATGAGTATAACCAAAATTGAATGTTAAATTAAATGTTCTAAACCAATAATTATTTTTTTATAAGAATGAAAGATAATACAACTATTTTAAAAAGTAAAGGTTATCTAATCTAATATATATTTAAAAAGAAAAAGAGTTAAAAGGAATATCTTTTCTTTTGAATATTCACATGAATTAAAAAGAAAAAAAAAGAAATTCAAAGAAAGAAATGTCCTTTATTCAAATAATAATTTTAAGAAGGAGTTATTGTTAAAAAGATTTTAGGAATTTTCATAAATAAAATGTAAATTTCAACTTGAAAATTCATTTTAAAAGAACATTAAAAAGTAAACAAATCAATGTTATTATATTTCATTTTTCTTCAATTAGTCAATTCAGACTGTTGGTATTCACAAGATAATGAAATCATATATGATCCAAATCTTTCAGGAATGACATGTAGTAATCGTGGGTATGGATGGAAATTAATTTGGGATGGAACAATTGACTGGATTATATTTACAGGAGAGTGTTGTGAAAATAATCAAAATTATTATTCTATTAGTTCATTAGCAGAAAATAGAAATCCAAAAGGAATAACATTTGATGAATCTGCATCAATTTCATTAATAAAACTTTTACCACCATTTGTAGATTCTAAATGGATTATTGATGGAAGAAATATTAATAATGGATGTGAAATTTATATAGGAAATACAAGAGAATATGTTATAAAAGATAAAGAAACAATTATTATAATTGGGACTAAAACACTAAAGATATATTTTGATAATCAAGAAATTAATATCATTCATTTTAAAGAAAAAGAACGACCTTATATGTTTATTTCTGGAAATTCAACTATATTAAGAGTTCAAGAAGATTATCAAATTAATGAATGTCATTATCTTTTTAATGCTAAAAATGTTATTGTTGAACAACCTAATGACTATGTTATTCAAGGAATTTGTTCATTTATGTCACAAACACGTTATATCGAATGTCCTAAATCTAAATTTATTGAAAGTGATTGTAGTTGTTTTATCAAATCAACTGTTAGTGAAGTTTCATTTACTGAATTTACTATGAATTATCCAGACTGTTTTGTATCAAGTAATTTCTTACCTTTAACAATTAAATCACACCAAACAAGAATTAAATTTGATCAACATAATCAGTGGTTAAAATTAATTATTGAGCCAAGAATACAACCACTATTAATTCAAAGTGATAAACCAATTACTATTAAAGAAGATTTTATTCTTCCATCAATTACATTTATTTTACAAACGAAATTAATTATTTTATCTTCTTTAATAATTCAAAAAAATAATGATGGATTTTATTATTTTAAAGAAATTTATGCTTCATCATTACTAGTAAATGAATTGAATAAAAACAAAATAATATTTAATTGTGGTTCATATTATATTCCTAATAATTTTAATTTACGAATTGGTTGTAAAAATGGTTTATATAATAGAATAGTATTAAATGAAAGTCAAATAGAATGTAATTGTTATTATAATAATAATACATTTGATCAAAATGATTGTAATTATGTTTCTCAAATGGAATCAAATCAATTAAAATTATTTGTTTTGAATAAAAATTATTATCATCCTAAAACTGAAGTATATTGGAAAGAATTAATAATTCAAAATGGAAAAATTGGAGGATTTATTAAAGCAGATAAATGTATTTTAGATAATACAATAATAATCA
>NW_001856036.1:0-1520 GCF_000209125.1 Entamoeba dispar SAW760
AACTTTATATTATTACTACTTATACTTTATATTATTACTACTTATACTTTATATTATTACTACTTATACTTTATATTAATGCTAAAAAATTCCATCGCCGGGAATCGAACCCGGGGCACAAACGTGAAAGGCTTGTATGTTACCAACTACACCACAATGGATTACTATACCATGTATATATGCGACTTTGACTTTATTCTTATTATATTTATATTACTTATATTACTTATTAGACTTATATTATCTTTTACTTTATTACTCTATGCTTATGTATATATCTATATGTTTATATTTCTTTATATGTATATTATATATTATATATTATTATTATTATTATTATTATTATTATGTTCTTCTATATTATATTTATATTTATATTTATGTTTATGTTTATGTTTATTATTATTTATGTCTATGTACTTTCCTATATACATCCTTATATATATATATATATTTATTTATTTCTTTTCACACCTATTCTTATCTATTAGTATAAAACTCCTATTTATTACTATTACTATTACTATTACTATTAGTATAAAAATTTTATCTATTAGTATATTACTTGTACACCTATGTATTAGTATATTAGTTCTTTACCTATGTATTAGTATAAAAACTGATCCGACCAACCGGATTCGAACCAGTGACCTAAGGAATTCTATTCTACAACTACAGTCCTCCGCTCTACCAACTGAGCTATGGTCGGTATCGATATCTTTATTCTTATTAATCCTATCATCTTATGTTATTCTATATATGACTATTATACTATATGACTATATACGTTATTATGTTATTATGTTATTATGTTATTATGTTATTATGTTATTATGTTATTATGTATATATGTATATATGTATATATGTATATATGTATATATGTTTATATTTATATTCTTTATATACTTCCTCATTTATTATTTTCTTATTACTATCTATTTATTATTACATATACTTTATCTACTTTATATTATTACTACCTTTACTTTATATTATTACTACTTATACTTTATATTATTACTACTTATACTTTATATTATTACTACTTATACTTTATATTATTACTACTTATACTTTATATTATTACTACTTATACTTTATATTAATGCTAAAAAATTCCATCGCCGGGAATCGAACCCGGGGCACAAACGTGAAAGGCTTGTATGTTACCAACTACACCACAATGGATTACTATACCATGTATATATGCGACTTTGACTTTATTCTTATTATATTTATATTACTTATATTACTTATTAGACTTATATTATCTTTTACTTTATTACTCTATGCTTATGTATATATCTATATGTTTATATTTCTTTATATGTATATTATATATTATATATTATTATTATTATTATTATTATTATTATGTTCTTCTATATTATATTTATATTTATATTTATGTTTATGTTTATGTTTATTATTATTTATGTCTATGTACTTTCCTATATACATCCTTATATATATATATATATTTATTTATTTCTTTTCACACCTATTCTTATCTATAAG